>NC_134483.1:43870821-44060821 GCF_040206685.1 Ascaphus truei | reverse complement strand
AAGAGTAATGTTTAAGTAATAACCTTTCAGATCTCCTAGATCGGAGTATATTATGCCGGGTACAGCTACTGTAGTACGCACGTGCATGCGTGACATACATGCATGCATACCGGTATGTGTATATAAAACACACACACACACACACAAACACATATATATATACACATACACACACACCATATAGACATACTATACTCAGCTGCCTGTGTAACATGTTTTTTTAGTTATAATAATAATAAACCATGATAAATACACCTATTCTTTCTCTGCTGCTTCATTGTTTTGGTTTGCGACATTACATCTTCGGAGGACAGCAATACTTCTCTTACATTACTCAAAGGTCAGTGGTGTCTGCTACGCAGTGTGCCTGTCATTTCTCACCGACTACTGTGTTCTACCAAGTATGTCAATTGAAGTGGAAACTTTTGAGTTATGAACATAAAGTGTGTTTGTAATTCCATACGACAGCCAGGACGCTTTCTTGCACATGACAAACATGCATGCCTGCTTTTTTCAATCTCATTCGAATTAACACACACACACCATAAAAAGATTTACCATTTCAATCCCTTAAATGAAAGAAATGGAGATGGAACAGTTTTACCCGAGGACAGAACACTGACAGTTACTTTGTAACGAGCGCTGATCATACTGTATGTTCCCAGTACATTTCCCTGACCGTCCTCCCGCAAGGGTTTGTATAAATTGCTGCCCGACACCGTCTTAATCTGTGAAATAGCATTTCTAATCGCTTGCACCCTGGATTTAAACCCTCTGAAATCAAGATAAAGCATTATAGAGCAACACCATTTTCCCCATTGAAACACGCTGCAAAAAGTCCAATAATTGGCAGCCCCCTTTGCATTTAGACCAATCCTTTAGCCGCCAAGTCTTACGTCCAGTACTGAATATGTTATATGTGCAATGTTTAAAAGTCATTTATGAGAAACAAAAATGAATTCCAAACACCAACGCTTAATTGTAAAGAGGCAGTCAGTCCGCACGGCACTTTCAAAAATATTGTTTTACTATATGCCGCCTTTGATTACCTTTATTGAAAACTAATTACTCAAGCGGACGATCGATTTGTTCTCCTGTGATTGATCAGCATGAATCCGGCTTCCTTGGGTTCACTAAATGGCTTCCTTTAAGTTTGAATCAATCCTTCAGTCAGGGTAACTCTGCAGCTACAATGTATTTTCATATTACTAAGGTAACAATTTGTATTGTGACAGTTTGCAGCTCAAACTGCTGGGGATACAGGCAACAAATTATCACAAACTAGAAAGTGTTACAAAGATTTTGTACTGCTGGAGAACTGCTATAGAAATCAAAGGTTGCTCAGTACATTCAAACTCAATAAAAATTGCGTTCAGAGTTGAATTTAGGGAGAAAAAAAAGCATTATCGAATACTACAGAACTGATTTATTTTAAAAAAAAACAGGTGATAGTCAAAAAATATTTATCCTGAAGGTTCCCGGCATGTCATGTAAATGCTGTATTTCTGGTATATGTCAGCTATTCATTTATAGCCCAAATTGAAGAAGGATTTTAAAACACCAACACTAAGTGGACCAGAAAATATCATACCTGTCTCATTCAATGACCTTGCAGCAAACTCACAGCCACCCTAGTTAATGTAACCATGTGTAAATTCCACCTGCACATTCCATTAAACAAAATCAAGCGTTCTACTGAATGAAAAGAAACACGACAACATAGGCAAGGTGAAGCAGAACTACTCAACATCTCCCAATGTTATATTCTGTAATTAATGGCACGATTTAGAACACTGACATTGCCAAACAAACGATTACAGGAGAGGACTCAGGTCAGATTAGCTTGTCAAACCAATAGAAGTGTGTGGTTGTACTCCTGCTACAAAGCACAGAACAAAGATAGGTATAAATGGCACACCGCTGTTAATAAAAATAGAAAGAACGTTTTGTGCTTGTGGTGCTCACCTCCTGATGATCCCGGCGTCCCAAGGCTGGATCCAAAGACTGGTAAACAGTGTAGAAAAGAAGAAGCACACGCAAGGCTAATGGAGAGTTAAAGAAACTTCAAGCTGTATTAAATCATCAGAGCTAATGAACAGGTAACGTTTCAGGACTCAAGGTCCTTTCCTCAGACCCAACACCTAACACTACCTGTTCATTAGCTCTGATGATTGAATACAGCTTTAATACATCTTTAACTCTCCATTAGCCTTGTCTGTGCTTCTTCTTTTCTACATTGCTACAAAGCACAAATAAAACCATGGAGGTGCAACCGCTAGGATCATGTGAAGAGCACATCCTTAAACTTTGGGAAGTCATTTAAGGAAATCTCTGCTGCAAAAGCAGGCCAAACATGATCTGATGGTTAGAATCCATGGTGTATTCAAGTGCAGGTTAGATGTACTTCACCAGACATCTACGAGTGATTATTGCTTATTCAGCAATGTAACTTCAACACTTTACAAAGGCATCAAAAAGAAGAGATATATTTCTGATGGAAATCTCACATACCTAGACAACAAATGTGGTAATATTACCACTCATTTGAAACCAGGCACCACCACTAATAACCATACTTCCTATCCACCAGTAATATCTGCAAAATATCCAACACAGGTTAACATTTCCAAGAGATCTCTAGCAGAAATGTGTGTGTGTGCATATGTATATATATGTATGTATGTATATATATTGGTTCATGCAACAGGACAATGATCCCAAGCACACCAGCAAATCTACAGCAGAATGGCTGAAAAAGAAAAGAATCAAGGTGTTGCAATGGCCCAGTCAAAGTCCAGACCTCAACCCGATTGAAATGCTGTGGCAGGACCTTAAGAGAGCTGTGCATAAACAAATGCCCACAAACCTAAATGAACTGAAGCAAAATTGTAAAGAAGAGTGGGCCAAAATTCCTCCACAACAATTTGAGAGACTGATAAAGTCATACAGAAAACGATTACTTCAAGTTAGTGCTGCTAAAGGTGGTTCTACAAGCTATTGAATCATAAGATTTACAGGCATACCCCGGTTTAAGGACACTCACTTTAAGTACACTCGCGAGTAAGGACATATCGCCCAATAGGCAAACGGCAGCTCGCGCATGCGCCCGTCAGCACGTCCTGAACAGCAATACCGGCTCCCTACCTGTACCGAAGCTGTGCGCAAGCGGGGAGACTATAGAGCCTGTTACAAATGTGTCATTTACATCAGTTATGCACGTATAGGACTATTGCAGTACAGTACATGCATCGATAAGTGGAAAAAAAGGTAGTGCTTCACTTTAAGCACATTTTCGCTTTACATACATGCTCTGAACCCATTGCGTATGTTAATGCGGGGTATGCCTATACTTAGTTTTTCAAACATGGCTTCTCCATTTTGGCTTTATTTTTGTTAAATAAATCATGACACGGTGTAATATGTCATGTGCTGCTGTTCATCTGAGGTTGTATTTACCTAAATTTAAGACCTGCTAAGGAACAGATGATTGTTATTATGTCCTGATATGTAAAACCATAGAATTCAAATAGGATGTACTTTCTTTTTCACACGTGTGTGTGTGTGTGTGTGTGTGTGTGTGTGTGTGTGTGTGTGTGTGTGTGTGTGTGTGTGTGTGTGTGTGTGTGTGTGTGTGTGTGTGTGTGTATATATATATATATATACAGGCATACCCCGCATTAACGTACACAATGGGACCGGAGCATGTATGTAAAGTGAAAATGTACTTAAAGTGAAGCACTCCCTTTTTCCCACTTTTGATGCATGTACTGTACTGCAATTGTCATATACGTGCATAACTGATGTAAATAACGCATTTGTAACAGGCTCTATAGTCTCCCCGCTTGCGCACAGCTTCGGTACAGGTAGGGAGCCGGTATTGCTGTTCAGAACGTGCTGACAGGCGCATGCTTGAGCTGCCGTTTGCCTATTGAGCGAAATGTACTTACTCGCAAGTGTACTTAAAGTGAGTGTCCTTAAAGCGGGGTATGCCTGTATATATATTATAAAAAGTAATCAAGTAAATAACAGGTGTTAACAACAAGATGCGTTTATATCTTCGACGGAGCCATCTGTGCTGAGGCAGGGATATCCTGAAAGCCTGACCTGTTGGTGGTCCTTGAGGACTGGAGTTGCCCACCCCTGAGATACAGTAGGCCCACTTTCATCTCACTCTTAAGCTTGCATATCAAAATCAATTGGATATTTCCACATACTACAGTACGTCATACATTTTCTATGGTTAGCACAAATACGTTTTCCCAGTCACCACCATTAAACTTTGCTCCTTTGCCATGACCAGTGGTTTCAGTATTCTCAGAGAGGGAAACTCTTCCTCATCGTTGGACAAGTTGCAGCAATGTCATATTTATGGGGAGACTATCAACTTCTTTCAGCAGCATGACCGGTACTAGTACGATGAACAAAGCTTCGCTTCTCTGGGTCTTCTTTTAAAAATGTCCCACTGCACATTCAAGTCGTGAGTGCTAAAGTCTGCGATATAAACATATATTACTGCTTCTAAATGTAAGTGCTTTCTGTAACTGGAGACTGCGGGCTGCAAACCAATTCAACTGTTTTATGAGCCTGTTTAGTTATTGTGCTTTGGCATAGAAATATATTTTACCACTGTAGTTAATTCTAATTTAAAAAATATATATTTTCTACAGTTATAAATAGCTACAATGTTTTTTTTGTATGAGTCAGAATAAAGTAAAAGATAACCAACTTGGAATAATCTTTTTGGATTTCAGCACAGTTTTTTTTCACCTACTGACCAAAATGCAATAAAACATATTAACTTCTGTATACCAACAGAAAACTCATTTGTATTAATCTAAACATATCTCTAGTGAGCAGTCCTTAAAGCTGCAGTTCAAGCTGCCATTTTATTTATTTATTTATTCAATATGTGCAACAATACAATCTGCACAGTGACAAGTGATTAGCTAAGTTGCCAATCGATCGGCGAAGGTTCGGCTCAGGGTTCATTAAATCTCTGTTAGTGCAGCAGAAGAGGACCCAAGATGCAAAGTTGTGTGTGGAAGATTATGTGACCAGGCAGGCACTAGATACAATTGGTGCACTGCTAGATAGAGGGCAGGGCTCAATAAGGGGTGTGTCAGAGCCTGTTTCAGAAGCGGAAGGAGATGTGACTTTGTAAAGGGTTGCTATAGAAACAAAAATATTTGTTACCTTATAATACATTAAAAATGTCTTTAAAAATGTTTTATTTTAAATGCTACAAGTATTTTCTCATAGTACAGAACTGATTTATTTAAAAAACAAACAAACTTGTAGGATATTGCTTGAGCTGTAGCTTTAAAACAGTGGTTTCCAACCTTTTCTTAGCAGGAGAACCCCTGAAGGAGTCCAATCTCAGGGAACCTCTGCTCGTCAGACCTCACTCAGACTCTCCTCATATGCGTGACACACACACACACTTTTCTTACACACTTCATATACACACTTCATATTCACCCTCACACATCATACTGACCCTTTTACTCAAACACTCCACATTTATCCCCCACTTCACATAGCACACTCACCCACTTTCTTAAATAATAAACACCATTTACCCCACCCTTCTCTTACTTACACCACCCCAGACTTGAAATATGTGAGCTGCTCAACGCACCCTGTAATATCTGAAGATGCACAGGCTCCTCTCTCTCCCCCCATCTGTCTAGAAAGGATAGCAGCCTCTGTATTTTGCGACAGTGCAGGACCTGACCACTGAGCAGTGTTTCCCCGGAGTCTGTGGCACACTTGGCAGAGGTTTGTGACACACGGGGATTCCCCGGCGCCCTGGTGGAGAAACCCTGCCTTACTATTTTAAGATAAATGGAAGGTGAATAAACCTGAACTACAATCCCAGAAATCACTGCAACTTCAAAATAGAATTAGTCACACCATAAGCCATATACGTATGTTCAGTATACATACTCCAACATCAAGGTTGGTGAATGCATTAGTAAAGTACAATATCCAGTAAAATGATTCCCATCAACAGAAAATGTGTTACCCATGCACAGTACAATGGTATTGTAGTATTAAAGTATGTATGTACAGTATGTCTTTATATAGTGCCATTAATGTACATAGCGCTTCACAGCAGTAATACACGCGACAATCACATAAATAACAAATAATGCAAATAACGATCATGGGAATAAGTGCTTCGGACTTAAACATTAACATTTAGGAAAAGCAGTCCCTGCTCCGAAGAGCTTACAATCTAATTATGCTTTAATAATAATATTATTAGAGACAGAGATGAAACTGTTGATAGCTAGATATAAAGTTAGGCAGATAAATAAAGAAAGAGAAGGAAACATATAAACATACTATTTTAATAACTATCAGATCTATAGAGGCCAAGATGTACATTTCGTAAACATACCCTACAAAATAAATACTTGCTTAAACCTGCCATAGTCTTGGGCACCGGCCACAGTAAACAATTCAGTGCAGGCTTAATCACTGGTAAACCCCAACATGTTTTAAAATACACTGTAATATGACCGCATCGCACAATTAGCCAAATAACCAGAGACCATTTGTAAAGCAACTAAATGTTTATCTGACCCTTTTGTGAACTTGAAGGAAAAAAAATAATCGGCAGATGAAGAACATTAATGGGAACCCCCAACCCCCACTGAGGACTGCCCTGGTAAATCCTTCTCAGAGAACACAAGAGGCAAGTCCCAAACTGTCCTGGGTTTTACTCATGCTGGAGATCACCTGCTGTATAATCAGTGAGCAAAACTGCAGATATACTGTTATATGCTGGTGTCGCTTCTACGGATTGAAGTTCCAAGCTAGGTGAAGCAGAACACAAAGAGGTGGAAGCACAATGGAATGAAACACCATAGAAAAGCGCAATCCTGTTTGTCGCTTTCTTAACATTTATTGCTTTTTCACACCAAGTGAGGGCAGGGGCCTGATTCACACGAGAATAAAAAGCTTCCCATGATGCTTTTCTTTTATGCTGATCTATCCCAAGCAAACATGAATATTAAGAGGAACTTTCCCCCAAGGACATTTAGAAGGAGACTGTGCGGGGATGGTGAATGCCTTTTGAAAAGATAAGGAATGGGATTTTTGTTTTAGTACAGGCAATTGCAGTCTTCATTACGGTCTAATGAAACACTCAAAGCTAATGATTGCCACAAAAATGACGCATTGCTTTATTATGCAGTCTTTACACACTTATCATGGAAGAATTGTTTTTTTTCCATCAGTACAGAACATCTCTAAAATATAAAATAGCTCATAGATTAATGACCACATGAAGCAATAAGGACAACAACAAAAATTTAAATACAAGCGCCAACTAAAAATTATTTTAGTAACTTAGATGAGAAACCGTAGCTATTTATTTACCTAGGATATTGTACTGACAGTATCGCATTTTACTACCAATAGTATCTTTCTTATGACAAAGGAACAACTAAGGCTCTCTCTCTATAAAAGTGGATAAAAACCGGCTATGATACTACCGTAATAGACGGCCCCTACATGAACCCAAATGTTGGTACACTACGGTGAAGTCCAATGTCTGGTGCTCAATCCCGAGGATCTTTCCAGGATCTCCAATTAAATGAAAGAATAGAAGATGAGGGGAACGCAAAGTCTGATACACAAAAGCAACAAGCCAATGGTGGATTGTCTAATGAAATAACCAAACCACCACCACACACACTGAGTAATGCACAAGGGTTGGAATAACGACAGTCAACGCACTTACTTGGTGATGATAATCAGGGTGGAGATGGTTGTAATACAAAATGCTACTGACACGGCCATGTGTAAGCAAAGGGTACTTAGAAGTTTCATTACTTTGTCCCTCTGTCTGTCGGAGCCTCTGTTGAGTTTCCAGCTGGATGATTCAACCTGTGAAGGTTGTGGATTCACCCCGTCGCGGGAGAATCTCCCGAAGTCAGGGTCTAAGTCTTTAAAAATCCGTTACATCAGTTATATCTGTTCTGAGATAGTACACATCATCAAACCTAAATACATTATAATCTAGGACAAATTGTATGCCCTCTAGTAGAAACTCCTTTTGTTCCTGTTGGATCGTGGGATCTCTCTCTAAAGTCTTCCTCACCACTTCACACCCATCTTTGTGATTGATTGATGGATGTATATAAAGAAGTCACATCGCAGGTTACCAAGAAGTAGTCTTCTTGCCAACTAACGTCGGCAAGGTTAGTCAAATGATGTAAGGAGAAGACTTTTTGGATTTATAGTCCCTAATGGGCTCAATGTGGACATATATATTGGGGCCTTCATTTAAACAGAAGTTCCAGTAGCCATTTTTCTCACTAATTCTATAACGGATTTTGAAAGACTTAGACCATGTGTGGGGAGCCACTTTTCTAGGCTTCCTCATCTGGTTCTGATATATGTATTGTTTTAACTATTTGATATTTCTGCTAATACCCATTTTTTATTTGCCCATCCCGCAGATCATTACTACCATTGCCAAGGGGTTAGATCTGAACTGTTTGTGTTGATATTCTCTTAATGACGCATAATATGTATTAATTCTGTAAAACCAGTGAGAAGATAGCTACACTGGCGACACACTTTATTCGAGCTCGGCTAGTCCCACGAATTCGGGTATACCCGGGTGTATTGAGGTTTGTGACTGTTTTCTGCCCGAGTGCATTGAGGTATTTTCCAGGCAGGGATTGAAGCATTTTATTCCCACTGGCTGCAATACTGCACAGTATATATATATACTGCATTACAATTCATGAATTTATGCCATCTGGTAGACACGCGAAGCATTGCAGCCTATTAAATCCTAATCATTATCATTTAACAGATCAGCCGCCCGTCAGCCAGGCATGAACCCAGGCTGGGAAGGCAAACGCAACGGGGCTTGTCAGAGGTGAGGAGCGGCGCATTCCAGGTATCTGCCAGGTACATACTGGGTATTTGCTCGAATAAAGTGTGTCGGTGCAGTATTTTGTTATGAGCAAGAACAAGTTATCAAGATGGTATAGAATATCTCACAATTAGTTGTTTCAACTATTGCATTTTTTTAAATATATTTTTTAAAACAACTTTTAACATTTACAAACTGAAAGTTGTCATTTTTAAGTCATTATTAAGCATTTTAAGTATAGCATACAAGAATGCAGGAGAATGCAGCCTATGGGTTTGTGTTAACTATTTTGTTGTAAGAGCTTCAGATACACACCAACTGTGTATAGACATCCTCTGTATGAAACCAATGATAATAGACAATGTAAGTTCAGCAAGAGGTTGACAGACATGTTTTATGAGCTATAAATAGGTATCATGTTGTTATCTCGTTTTTTGTTAGTATTATCATAGCGCTTTTAGATTTTCCATGTTGCCACCTGTTTAGTCATTATTTGACATTAGTCCCTGAATGACACACAATGCTTATGTATTGTGTAAAACACAACTGTATTTTACGAGTTGAGTATGATGAGAATACATTCTATTAGTTTATTACACAACTTATAATGATATAATGATAGTGGTTATATCATGTACTAAGTCCATGTGTAATGAGAGATTTAGCCTTAATACAATAAGACTGTGTGAACATAGCGTCCGTTCAGATTTAAGATTGGCCATAAGCCAAAAGAAACATCAGCTGATTGGTTGCAACACTGCAGTCCATTTGACCACATCGGAAGGGTATTTAAACCTACAGAGGGGTGACACGCACATTCATCAAGCCTGAGGAAGACGAATATTCAGCGAAACGCATTGCTCTCATCTGCGTGAATTTTTGATCCACGGCGGCCGCCGTAGGTGTCCGGCTTGACTGCGTTCCAGTGCTGCAGCGAGCAGAGACTCTGTCGTAGTCGCCGAGAACTTATTGACGTGTAACTGTGTACTTATGCTGTGTAAATAAATATCTTTTGTTTTACTCTAAACACATTCTCCATGTATATTTCCTGACTTTGGGAGATTCTCCCGCGATAGGGTGAATCCACAGCCTTCAGAGGTTGATGCATCCAGCTGGAAACTCAACAAAGGCTCCGACAGACAGAGGGACAAAGTAATGAAACTTCTAAGTACCCTTTGCTTACACATGGCCGTGTAAGTAGCATTTTGTATTACAACCATACCCACCCTGATTATCATCACCAAGTAAGTACATTGACTGTGGTTATTCCAACCCTTGTGCATTACTCAGTGTGTGTGTATGGTGGTTTGGTTATTTCATTAGCCAGTCCACCATTGGCTTGTTGGTTTTGTGTACTGTATCTGACTTTCCGCTCCCCTCATCTTCTCTTCTAGTATCTTTCTTATGCCTGCCCCATCATTTATAGAATCGCTCCTCATTCTCATGATCAAAATCTTTCGATACGCACTTTACATCTCACCAGTTTGTAAACTGGCTTTCCCCAGCATTGAAATGTTTAAATAAATCATAAAATATTCTACATTTAAAGGAGAAACTCTACATTATTTAAGAGAATACTACCTGGAAGTATCATTTGCCCTGGAATCCAATTTTGTTATTTTTATTGGCGAAACCGACCTGTGTGGTCATTTTTTCTTTCCCTGACAAGAGTTTTGACAAGGAGATTTAAAACTCCAGTACCTTGGGTACTACTCAGTTCCCAAAACAAGGGGCATCCAAGCTGTTTGGCATATATATTCGAAAATTGAGGGTCACAACGTTGGAGACTAAAACGTTGATCCTTTCAAATAAATCAAAGTCACCTTAAGGCCCTCTATTTTCTATTATGTAAGTCTTCTGACTGTGGCACCCTGGCATTATACAGAAAGGAGAGCCTTACAACAATTCCTAACACACACACACCCACATATAATTAAGCAGCTTTAATACATACAGCTTTAATACATATTGTATCTAATCTTGATGCCAGTAATAAATATCTTCTTCGAACCAGCTGCAGGGCTGAAAACCCATTGAGAATACAAGAGCGAGTGATCTTCCCCATGAACTTCCATATGTGTTGTTCATGCTGTCCTACTGATCATACAGTAGGTGAGAGCCAATATACAGCAGGACCACAGGAAGAACCAGGAGCAAGGCTGCTCTCCGCGTTCCATGGCTGTCCTACTCTTGCCCTTTCACATGTCAACTCAGAGGTAGAATTAACCAACTCAAAGGAGTTCTGCATTTCAGCTGCCCCCCGCGACTCGATAATTTTAACGTATACGTCTAGGACATGATGTACTAAAAATAGTATCAAGTTACTGTGCAAGACAAGGGTTGAGAACATACCTTTCACTCTTACCAAATGGTCTAGGTACTTAAAGGTGCAGTTCCCTCAATTTTGTTTTTAAACACTTCTTTGCCATATTATGCAATTTGTCCTTAGTTACACTTTAAAATATTATTGGGGAAGCTCAGAATAAGACCGCTTTTCTAATAAAGTGCTTTGTAGTCTCTATGGAAAACATCTACGTGTTTATCAGTGAAGTAAAGCAAGTGAGAACAAACAGCAGAGATTGCCATGTAAACACGCTCATCTGCTTTGGGACCTATTACACAAAAAATAACAAAGAATAAAAAAAGATAATGTTCATATTCTACTTTAAATGGCATCACGTTGAGTTCTCTTTCAAGGATAGGTCATTTTTGGCAAGATTGGAAAGAAGTAAGAGAATGGGACACAGGGAGGAGTGAAACAGTACAGAGATTCAAGAGAAGAGAAAGGTGCAAAGTGGAAAAAGAATAGGGGGAGAGAGGGAAGCACAGGGTGGTACCAAAAATGAAGCACAAAGGGGGCACAAGATAGAATGGGAGAAGGAGTGGGAACATAGTACAGAGACAAAATGAGGCAGAGGATGTGGAAAGAGGTTGTAGAAGGGAAAAGAACAAGTGGGCACAGGAGCACAGTGATAGGGAGACAGGGAGGAGAGACGTGGGGATCAGACGTGGGGGAGAGAAAGACAAAGAGGGGAGACACTGACCTTTTTCATACCCCTACTATCCATTCTACCCTCATCTGTTGAGCCCCCCTGGGTAACCAAGAAGTCAATCCTATGAATAGAATGTCATAATGCATTCTTCCATAAGACCATGTTTAATGCTCAATGCAAATGATAAAGTGTCATTCAGCTGGTGCAATTGACAGTGAGCAAGAGGCTGAATGCACCAGAAGCGTCACCAGTAATTCTCAAAGCACTGGATCGAATACATCCCTGGAAGTTACAAGGAATGTCAATGCAGGGTTTAAAAATATTATTCCAGTAGCTCTGAATGCAGCAAAGCAAATACAACAAATAAAGTTCCCATCCCCCCCTCCTTGCATCTGTTCTGGGTGGCATCTGATATTATCATCCTGACAGTTCAATGAAGCTCTGCTGTGGCATCGTTAGGGCTACAGTAACAGAAAAACAAACAACAAACAACAAGCAGATGGAACATATTCATGCTTTCTGATTTTTTTTTTTTTGCTGTTGATTCGGATTATCACCAAGGAGCTCTTTACATAACTGCCTCAACAAGAATAATATAAATTTAAGGCAGTGAAAAGGGCTATTTGTATTATGTACGTGCATCTTTGTTCAATCAGGTTCCTTGCATAATGCCACAGCTTGTTAATTGGGGGTTTTAAGCCACTTCAGACCTGGCAGTTGTTTGGTTATGCAAAAGTGATAGAAGGAAAATGATGGCATGAGATGCACAATTGTCAAACCCCCCCCCCCCCCCCCACTAAATAAGTGTGTTGTTTAACAGTATTCCCAAAACCTCATATTCACTTTCCCCAGGAACAAGTGGATGCAAAAGGGAGAAAAAATACACGGACTAACCAATGTTAAAAAGCGCCATGTGAAAATGAATCTACGTGTACAGTATGTACCTCTATTTAAAAAAACAAAAAGAGATACCGGCGCCTAATAAGTCCAATTAGGTTAAAGTACTGGAATTCCAGTTGGAATGATTTCAAGTTCCAGAATGATGATTAGCAGTTTCTCAGTCTTAGGGTGACCAGATGGAGCTTCATTCATGTGGAGTGGAACATGAAACGAAAAAAACAGAATTTAGTGCAACACAGCTAATGATAATTCATGTGAACATAGACTCACAATGACTTACAAAACAACACAAACAAGACTAACAAAACACACACAAAAGCAAAGCTAGAAATAAAAAGTTAGTTTAATACAACTATAAAATATAAAATGTCTGGACAATAAACTCAGGATATGCCGATCCGGTGGAGTAAAGCTGAAGCGCTTCTCACAGGACAGCTGAAGGGTAAAGGCAATGAGCGCCAAACAGGCAGATGAGGTCTGTCCTCCACGAGCTGGAAATATGATCCACCGGCGTGTTCCTCCGTGTCCCGTGCTCTCCGAAACCGGTAGTGACGTCACCAGATGTGTCGTCATAGGTAGGCGGGACTTTCAACTGGGCTTTCGGGCGGAGATCTTTCCTCTTTCTGCTCCAAAGCTACTGCACTCAGCACTTGACCTTCCTCTCCTCAGATCGTCCAAACAGTATAAGAAAAACCCTACGCTTGGATGGTCTCAATCGCCTGACATACTAATCCATTAGGATTTTTATTATGATGTGTGAGGAAATGATGGGATACACTGTGAGTGACCAGTCCCTTCTTTATATTGTATATATGCTCATATATTCTCCATTGGAACGTTCTACCTGTTCTTCCAACATACTGTAAGCCACAAGGGCATCGGAGTAAATATATGACATATACCCTATGGCAATTAATAAATGACTTGATAGGGTAAATTCTTTGAGTGACATTTGACCTAAACGTCTTTGCATTACAACAATATAACATGCCAGACATTTCGCACATTTTAAAAAACCTTTATCCATCTTATCACTTTTTTGCTTAGAATAATTGAGTGGGCAGCTTGGAGCCAATTTAGATTTCAGATTTGTGGCCTTAGTAAATATAATGGTTGGTTTAGGGGGTAAGATTTCAGCTAGGGTACTATCCCTCAGGAGAATTGGTCAATATTTATTAACAATCCGCCTAATCTTTGGTGCCATCTCATTGTATTGTGTAATGAATGGCACCATCTGATGGAATTTGTTTTTTCGAATCTTTTTTCTTATATTTAAGTAGATCATCTCTTTCCAAACTAGTTACTTGTTCTATTGCTTCATCTAGAAGATTCTCAGGGTAGTTTCTATTAATGAACTTTAGCTTGAGTTCCTCGGCCTGAAAAGTAAAAGTCCCAATATCAGAACAATTGCGTCTCAGGCGGAGGAACTGGCCCCTTGGAATATTTTTTATCCATAATGGATCATGTGAACTATCAGCTCTTAGGTAGGTATTGGCCTGCACTGGCTTAAAGAATGTTTTGGTGTGTAACGTGTTGTTAGTGATGTAAATATTTAAATCTAAAAAATGAATGTGATCAGTGCTTGATTTAAAAGTAAACTTAAGATTTCTATCATTGTGATTTAAATAGGTAAAGTCTCTGTGTTTTACCACCAGACCAGATGAATATCACGTCATCAATGTAACGTTTCCAGAGCACCAGGCTTGCCCCAAGAGGACAGTTGTTGGAGATAAAATCCTCTTCCCAACTGTCCGTGAATAAATTAGCATAACTTGGGGCAAACCTGGTTCCCATGGCGGTTCCGCACACCCGATTATAAAACTGGGAATTAAACGTTAAATAATTATGTGTCAAAAATCGTTTTTGGGCTGATGTCAATTGGGTTGCTGACTCCAATTTTTGAGACACTGCCCTGCAGCCCAACTCGTGGTCAATGACCGTATATAATGATGTTACATCTGCAGTTACTAATATAAAATCGGGCTGCAACCTCAACTCCCGCAGAATTTGGAGGGTATGGGTCGTGTCTCTCAAATAGGACTTACTGCATACTACAAATGGCTGTAAATGCTAATCAATAAAATGTGATAAATTAGATGATAAAGATGAAATTCCTGAAATAATAGGTCTACCCGGTGGTGCAGTGATGTGTTTCTGTATTTTGGGTATAAAATAAAGGAGTGCGTGGGAATGAAATAAGCAGAAACTCTGCTTCTTCTTGAGTGATTGCCTCATTCTCCAAGCCAGTGCTAAGCAAAACCTCCAAGTAAGCTTTATATTGTTCCAAAGGGTCATTAAGAAGGGGAAGGTATATAGCTGTGTCGTCCAATAACCTATTGGACTCTTGTATATAATAATGTCTAGCCATTACTACTATACCTCCCCATTTATCAGCAGATTTAATTACCTCCCCATTTATCAGCAGATTTAATTACTATCGATTCATTTTTTTCTAGTCTTTGCAAAGCCTCTTTTTCCTGTATATTCAAATTGTTGCCTTTGATTTTATATGATCTACTGGAATGTTCTAGGTCCTTAGTGACCATCTCGACAAATGAACTGACTAGATGTCCCTGGGCAAATCTAGGATAGAATGTAGATTTCTTCTTAAAACAATTTGGTGGAGTCAAATCGATTTAAACTTCTTGATTAATATGAGTTTGGTTAGAGATAGCATCCTTCATAAAATATTTTTTTAAGGCCAATTTCCTGGCAAATTTATAAACGTCAATGTATAGATTGAAACTATTGGGACCGCAAACTGGAGCAAAGGTAAGTCCCTTGCCCAGTACGCGTTTTTCCAAATTAGTCAATGAATACTGACTTAAATTAAATACATTAGAATGTTTAGTATCCCTGTTCATTCGATTTCCAAGTAGGTATTGCTTTAAGAATGTCCTAATTGACAGGCCAATCAGAACACAGGCATAAGGATATATACCAGGCACCACTGACATGACTCATATCCCCTGAGGAAGTGTGCGCAAGCGCACGAAACGCGTACGGTTTTTCTTATACTGTTTGGACGATCTGAGGAGAGGAAGGTCATGTGCTGAGTGCTGTAGCTTTGGAGCAGAAAGAAGAAAGATCTCCGCCCGAAAGCCCCGTCGAAAGTCCCACCTACCTGTGACGACACATCCGGTGACGTCACTACCGGTTTCGGAGAGCACGGGACACGGAGGAGCACGCCGGTGACGTCACTTCCGGTTCCGGGAAGCGCGGTACACGGAGGAACACGCCGGTGGATCATATTTCCAGCTCGTGGAGGACAGACCTCATCTGCCTGTTTGGCGCTCGTTGCCTTTACCCTTCAGCCATCCTGTTAGTAGCGCTTCAGCTTTACTCCACCGGATCGGCATATCCTGAGTTTATTGTCCAGACATTTTATATTTTATAGTTGTATTAAACTAACTTTTTATTTCTAGCTTTGCTTTTGTGTGTGTTTTGTTAGTCTTGTTTGTGTTGTTTTGTAAGTCATTGTGAGTCTATGTTCACATGAATTATCATTAGCTGTGTTGCACTAAATTCTGTTTTTTTCGTTTCATGTTCCACTCCACATGAATGAAGCTCCATCTGGTCACCCTAAGACTGAGAAACTGCTAATCATCATTCTGGAACTTGAATCATTCCAACTGGAATTCCAGGACTTTAACCTAATTGGACTTATTAGGCGCCGGTATCTGTTTTTGTTTTTTCCATTTCCCTGACTGTACTATCAGCATTCCACCAGCACCCCATAGGGGCTCACCCTCATATAGGGTTTATTGATTGTTATCACCAGATCATTAGCGCTAATTCAACATCACCTTTTTTCCTTTTATGTACCTCTATTTCGCAAATAAGGCTGGTTGGTGGTGAGATCTGACAAACAGCCCACCTAGCACACCTAAATCAAACTGCAATGACGAACACTCCTCTTTTACCACACAAACATTTGCATTTTATTTCATAGTGTTACTATCTCTGGCTGGTGATATTGAATGAAACCACGAAAAGGTCCCTTTCAAAGTTCCAAAAGGGCATTCAGCTTCGTGTACATGCTTACCGCCATCATTCTGACGGGCTAAACCTCTTGATGCATTTGATCCATTCAGGGATATTGAATCTTTAGAAAAGATCGGTCAGGGGGGAGGAGGAGGGGTGTTATTTTATATTGAGATTCTTTGTATGATGTGCTACCTATGTAACCCATCTAAATTAAAAAACTACAATCTTTACCTGACGTGACTGACCTGCTATTGAGCTGTTAATTTTTAGTGACTTCAACCGTAATTGGCTTGACCCTAGAAACAACAAAATCTGTACACAATTCACCGTTCTAAATTTAACTCAACTATAGGCCACCACTCTAAAATCCTGTAAAACCTCATTGTTTTACAGGAACCTTACCCACCTGTGCCAACAGAATCCAATCCTCTAGTATTATACCTGAATTTTTCAGTGATCATTCATAGTGTACGTAAAATCAGACTAATAAAACCAAGCCCTAAAGTCCTCTTCACTGGGACATTTAGAAACTTTAATATTCAACATTTTCTTTATGACTCAAAATGTCAAAACAGCGGTCTGTAGGTTTTCTGATCATGCACTTCTATAGCACAGGCTTTGCTGTACAGGCTGTATAAAAACAGCAGGCATAAGCTTACAGGGATCCATGTCAACATGTATAAGAAGTCAAATGTGACACACACTGCTCATTGGTATGTCATTACCCAGAATCCCTATCTGCAGTGGAAGCAGTATGCTGAGGGATTATGGGAAAAAATAGGTTTGTGTGCTGCTAAGTGGTATTTTTATTGGCTTTATGACTTTATAAACTGTCCTTGGCATAGAATCAATTTAATACCTGCCTCCGATCTTGCATGTGTGCATTTCCAGTTAAGAGTTCCTAAAATTGTGTGACATCCATGCTCCTTTACAGAGTCTGTGGAGCCCACCTTCACTCGAGTATATCTAATTATAGTACGCTTTATCGCTTTAGGGATGAATTGTGGAAAAGATTAAAAAAAAAAATGAACTGGCTCTACTAATGAAATACATAATTACAAATATATATATATATATATATATATCACAATGCAAACAATACCAGCAAAAGCACAACATTTGTCTTTTGATCAAAATACATAAAATCCTGCAAAGTAACCATCCATCTAGTATCAAAAAGGATTTTTGTTCAATCCCAATCATTATCAACACATTCACTAAATACTGTGTGAGATGTGCTACTTCCTTATTATGAAGACACAATTGTGACCAGAATACCGAAGCCCAGACTGCGTGCACCCCTAAACCAGTGTGCATGGATTTCAATGTATCCCAGTGTCTGCAGGTGACATTGCACACTCCTAACATTAAATCTGAACAAAAAATGTGGACCTAACCAGTTGCATTCAAGGTTCCTATTATGCCATACTGCCCCTGTCATCACTAAATCAATTGTCTCCTTAATCAGCTCGATTTTGTCTTCTATTCCTAAGTCCTGAAAAACTGCTCGAGTTATCCCAATTTTCAAAAGCGGTGACAAAAACAATTTTTCAACTACTATCTGTACTATTCAATGTCATGGGAAAATGTGTTCATTCCCAACTAAGCAACTATTATAAGACGGAAACATTCTTAGTCAATTCCAATCTCGCCTGTGCCCAAATCACTCACAGTAACAACCCTCTTAAAAATATGTAATAGGATCCAGTGTGGAACAGGGCATGGACAGTTGACTGGTGCAATATCCCTAGATTTTGTAAAGGCTTTCGATCCTTGAGACCAAACTATGATGTCAAACAAGGTTCAGTGCTCTAAACTGCTTCACTTATGTATCAGAAAAGTCCCAATATGTCTCCCTCTGGATCTACCTCAAAATACATTACAGGTTACCTGCTAATCCCCAAGGCTCTGTTCTGGGGCCCTTACTCTTTTCTGTCTTTACAAATGACCTGCCCACAGTTTGTAAGACAGTCTCCATGCATATTATGCTGATGATGCCATCTATCATTCATGCAGCTCCAGCCTCTCACCGTCTGACCATGAAAATGTTGTACAATATAATTTCTCAAAAGGTCGAAAGCTGAATCATTAAAAACAAAGTTGTTGTTGTTTTTTTTTTATTTACTATGGTATTTGGGACAAAGGCTAAACTTTTAAAGCTTTCAATGAGAGCGTACCGGATTAGAGCAAACTCTAACATTAAGTTAAAGTATTACCAGCTTTAAATATTTTGATGTATGGCTGAACAAGGGGAGTGCAAACTTTTGCTGCTGAGCCCCTCTGTATTTCTTGCCCCGGCCGTCGCGCCCCCCTGACGCTGCGGGGTCATGTGATGTTACATGGCATTGCGGCGTCATTTGACGCAACATTGCCATGGCGACGCATCACAGGCGGCTGAATCCCGGTAAGTGGAGTGTTGCAAGGGCCTCACGCGATCCCCCGGATTTAATTTAAATGCCATGGGGAAGAGCGCGGGGCCACTGCAACTGCCCAGAAAAATCTCACGCTCCTCAGGGCTAGACTACCATCCAACATTTGGTTTGCATATTGACATGGTACCGACCAAAATCTATATCAAACTGGGAGCATTTCATAGCAATACTAATATAGTGGTGAGAATCATCATGCCCAAGATTCAGCATTAAGATCATCGCTAGAGGTACCACCCCTGTTCTCTAATCTCAGTGACTCCTTAGTTAGGGCTGACTTTGGTAGCAAACCTCCGCAACAGAGGTTCTTAGGCTCCCCCCAAGTTTGGTACCTTTCGCTACTGGAGCAAGCTTTTTACCCTTACTGCACAGAGCACTTATCACCTAAGAGTTACCTCCATACTGTACATCTGCTTACGGTTCCAAGGTTCAATAAACAAACCGGTCTCTCTTCCATTTACTACCAGGCACCTCACTTCTGGAACAATTTACCCAAGTCTCTCAAACATGCTCCCGGTCTTTTAAGACTTCGGCCGATTCATACCTTAAACAGGTTTGTAACTTTAATACTTAATATTGTCATTACAATACAGTATTCTGTACCCAGGACATACTTGAAAAGGAAAATGAACTCTCAATGTGTTTGGATACAGCGTTAATCTTGCTGTGTCTCATTTGGACCCTGCTGAGAGCTGCTGGATTGAGCCAGAGGACAACCAGTATTGCTCATTCTAATGTGCTTTGGACAATATAAGTAACCAAATGGTCTAAGTTCTAGAAAGCATAAAGGAGAAAATTTAAACAACTTACCGTAATTTTCTTTTCCTGGAACCATGGCAGTGGGCACCATTGGGTTAATCCCTTCTCACTCTAGGTAGGACAGGAAGTAGACTTTTGCAGGTAGGCCATATAAGGCCCCTCCCTCTACCTGCACACTAGTCTTACGATTCTTCCATAGCTGAAAATATATAACTGATAGGCATTAGACATACATAGGGAGGGTAACTATGTGCCCACTGCCATGGTTCCAGGAAAAGAAAATTACGGTAAGTTGTTTAAATTTTCTCCTTTCCTGATCACCCTGGCAGTGGGCACCATTGGGACATACCCAAGCAGTGCAAATTTTAGGGAGGGATACATCAGAATAGACAACACCAGTTTAATGTCTTATCAGTTCAACCTTTATTAATACACTTTACACTTTATTTCACTACAGTTTCTAAGACTCTACGCCCAAAGCTTGCGTCAGCTGATGATTGTACGTCTAGTCTGTAGTATTTCAAAATTGTATTGAATGAGGACCATACAGCTGCTTTGCATATCTACCCTGGTGTAGCCTGGGCTTTGAATGCCCATGAAGTATCCATGGCCCTTGCAGAATGGGCCTTCACGTTCAAAGGTTTATCTTGTCCTTTGCTTTCATAAGCTCTTTTGATACAAGACACAATCCACTGTGCAATTGTAGTCTTTGATGCTGCTTGACCTTTCTTTGGTCCCTCTGGAATGACAAATAATTTGTCAGACTTTCTGATGTCTCTCATCCTTTCTAGGTACACCTTAAGACATCTCACCACGTCCAATTTGTGTAACCTTTCCTCTTTCTTATTTTTTGGTTCTGGACAAAAAGACGGGATCACGATCTCCTGATTCATGTGGAACTGTGATACCACCTTTGGCAGGAATTGATGTATCGGTCTAAAAACTGCCTTGTCTTGATGTATGGTTAGGAATGGCTCCTTAGCAGATAGCGCCTGTAGTTCTCCCACTCTCCTTGCCGAGGTGATTGCTATCAGAAACGCCATTTTCCATGACAACCATTTTAGGCCAATGTCCTGTATTGGTTCAAACGGAGCTGCTGTTAATACATCCAAGACTAAAGACAAGTCCCATGCAGGTACTCTGTTCTTAATTTGAGGTTTTAACCTTTTAACTGCTTGAAAGAACCTGATTATCAATCTTTCCATTGCCAGATTTCTTTCCAACAAAGCTGATAGTGCCGACACTTGTACTTTTAATGAGCTGAGACTGAGACCTTTCTCAAATCCTTTATGCAGGAATTCCACTATAGATACAATTCTTGGTGAAAGGAATTTTTCTCTCTCTTTTTCACACCAATCACAAAAGCAAAGCCAGATTCTATGGTATACTCTTGATGTGGAACTTTTCCTTGCTTGTAACAGGGTTTGAATTGTTTTCTCTGAACAACCCTTCAGTCTCAATGTCTCCCGCTCAATCGCCATGCCGTCAAAGCCCATTGTTTGGTGTTCGGATGACATATTGGCCCCTGTTGCATCAGGCCTTTTTGATCTGGTATGTGCCATGGTATATCCACTGCCATATTTACCAGGTGTGTAAACCAAAGCCTTCTTGGCCAGTATGGTGCTATGAATATCACCTCTGCTCTCTCTTCTCTGATTTTCCTGATTGTTTTTGGAATCAGAGGAATTGGCGGGAACAGGTATCCCAATTTGAAGTCCCATTTGAGACTGAGAGCATCTGTAGCTTGTGCGCTTGGGTGAAATTGTCTGGAACAATAGTTCCTTACTTTGCGATTCTGGTGTGTCGCCATCAGATCGATGTCTGGTTGACCCCATCGCTCTACCAGTTGTTGAAATACTCCTGGATTTAACGCCCATTCTCCTGGGTGAATGATATTACGACTTAGAAAGTCTGCTGTGACATTTTCTAGTCCTGGGATATGTATGGCTGTGATATCCGACAAGTGGCACTCTGCCCAACCGAGTATTTCTGCTGTGAGCTTCATCAGCTTTCTGCTCCTGGTTCCTCCTTGTTTGGCTATATATTTGACCACAGACCTTCTGTCTGATTCTAGCCATTTTATCCTGGAAAACTTCTAGGGCCTTTTGTACTGCTTTTAATTCCAGCAGATTTGATGGTAAGTGGTTTACCTGATTTCCCCAGGTTCCTTACACCACTTCTTCTCCCATCTGAACCCCCCAACCTGTCTTGCTCGCATCTGTTGTAATTTTTTAACCAGTGCACAGGTTGTAGCGTTTTCCCTTTGACCAGGTTTCGGGTATCTTCCCACCATTTTAACTCTTGTTTTGTTTGTGGGTGTAACAAGATTCTTTGTCTTGTGTCTTTGTGATTCCCGTTCCATTGTTGCAGAAAATTGTTTTGCAGAGGTCTCATATGCAACGCTGCCCACTTTGTGACGCTTAATGTTGAAGCGAATTTCCCCAGGAGTCTCATGCATTCTTCTGCAGAAGTCCTGGTAGCTTTTCTGAGCCTCCTTGTTCGTATGGCTATGTCTTGCCTCTTTGCCTCTGGCAATCTCACTTCTCCTTTTCTGTATCGAATTCTACTCCCATGCCAAAGAGGGTAAATACCAGTCCTGTTGTGACAGTCCAAATACAGTCCTTGGGATGATGAATGGTGATGATTCTCACCTCAGCAGTGCATATGTGAAAAAAGAGAAAAAAGAGAAAGAGAAATAATAGTGCAGTAAATCAACACAGGGGGGGGGGGGGTGATCACAGATATTGACAAAAAACAACAAACAAGACATACAAACATATAACACTAGCACGGCCTAAATATTAATAAAAAGCATATTTATTGATGTGGAAATGTGCATAAACCGCATCCGGAGGGGTAAAATTGCAACCCTACTCACAAAATGCTGGAAAGGTACAGGCAGATCTGCTGTATGCAGCTGGGCTCTCAAGATGGCGACCGGAGCACTTGTGCTGGCGTCCACACGTGACTAGGAAGCCAGGCAGATGACTCAGATGACGAGGCCTCTGGGCGGACGTGACGTCACCCCCGTTGTGTATTCTCCACCGGCTCACAGGACTCCAGTCCTCCAGTCCTCATCAGCAGCCGCAATATCGCCGTACTTCGGTTCAAAACACTAGTTGGAGACTGCAGAGTTTCTCCTTTGGAACTGCAGACTTCACCACACTGGAACACTCTAAAAACTTGAAACTTCCCGACGCGTTTCGTACGCATGCGCGTAGGAAGAAGTACGCGCATGCGTACGAAACGCGTCGGGAAGTTTCAAGTTTTTAGAGTGTTCCAGTGTGGTGAAGTCTGCAGTTCCAAAGGAGAAACTCTGCAGTCTCCAACTAGTGTTTTGAACCGAAGTACGGCGATATTGCGGCTGCTGATGAGGACTGGAGGACTGGAGTCCTGTGAGCCGGTGGAGAATACACAACAGGGGTGACGTCATGTCCGCCCAGAGGCCTCGTCATCTGAGTCATCTGCCTGGCTTCCTAGTCACGTGTGGACGCCAGCACAAGTGCTCCGGTCGCCATCTTGAGAGCCCAGCTGCATACAGCAGATCTGCCTGTACCTTTCCAGCATTTTGTGAGTAGGGTTGCAATTTTACCCCTCCGGATGCGGTTTATGCACATTTCCACATCAATAAATATGCTTTTTATTAATATTTAGGCCGTGCTAGTGTTATATGTTTGTATGTCTTGTTTGTTGTTTTTTGTCAATATCTGTGATCACCCCCCCCCCCCCTGTGTTGATTTACTGCACTATTATTTCTCTTTCTCTTTTTTCTCTTTTTTCACATATGCACTGCTGAGGTGAGAATCATCACCATTCATCATCCCAAGGACTGTATTTGGACTGTCACAACAGGACTGGTATTTACCCTCTTTGGCGCCGGTTAACCCCTTCGTTTCATCTGTTTCCCTGACTGGTTGTACCACCAGTCATTCACCTGGCTGCCTGAACATTTATTCATCAGTATCCCTAGCGCTGTTTTGCACCTATTCCTTTTTTCTGTGAATTCTACTCCCAGAAATCTTAAGAGCTGAGTGGGTACCCAATGCTCTTGTCTCTGTTTATTAACCAACCGTGATGTTCTAGGAAGGTTATTACCATTTTCTGGTCTTGTTGGAGTTTCCCCCCATCCTTTGATTTTACCAGGATGTCGTACAGGTAAGGGTATATCTCTACCCCCCTTTTTCTCATCTCTGCCACTAGAGGGCTAGAACCTTTGTAAACGACCTTGGGGAAGTTGCCAGACCAAATGGTAGTGCTGTGTATTGATAATACTCTTGATTTACTGCAAACCTTAGGAATCTTTGATGCCCTTTTGCTATCGGTACATGTAAATAAGCGTCTTTTAAGTCTATCGCCACCATCCAGTCTCCTGGTTGTACCTCTTGTATAATCAGATTTACAGACACCATCTTGAACTTTCTTATCTTCAAGAATGAATTTACCTTTCTTAGGTCTAGGATTGCTCTGTAATCCCCTGTAGGCATCTTTACCAAAATTATTCTGGAAAAATTCCCCTTCCTCTTACCTTTTCTATTACTTCTGCCTGTAGTAATTTCCTTAAAGCCGTATTCCTATAACAGCTGGATTCTCAGAAGCTGAACACCTCTTTATCTTGATTTTATTCATCTGTTGGAGACTGAATCTCCTGGCTCTGTCCTGATGCCTTTGTTATTATTGCATCTAGTTTGCTGCCGAATAGGAATTCACCTTCAAATGGTAATGTACATAAGGTGTTCTTTGATGCTGTGTCAGCCATCCACTGTCTGAGCCATAAAGCTCTTCTTGCTGATACCGCTAGTGCCATAGACTTGGCTGCTATTTTTATTGCATCCAATGAGGCTTCTGCTATGTAATCAGTTGCCCATTTCACCACTGACAACGCCTTAAGAATAGTACCTCTTTTACACCTTTGTCTATTGCCTCTTCAATGTTGGCAATCCACACTCGCATAGCCCTAGCAGTTGATGTAGTTGCTATGGCTGGCTTGTAGGCTGTTCCTGCCGTAACATATGCTTTTTTTTTAATTTTTTTTTATTTTTTTAATGCATAATCCATCCTTTTATCCATAGCGCCCTTTAATGACGCTGCTTCCTCTAAGGGGATTGTGGTCTTTTTTTACTATTCTAGAAATAGCAATATCCACCTTTGGGCTAACCTCCCCATTTCTCACCCCTTCTTGTGGGAATGGATACATCTTCCCAAACCTTTTAGGCGTAATACTCTGGCGTCTGGTTGCGCCAAATCCACCTGAATGAGGTGCTTAATTACTTGATGGATAGTAAAGACTCTACCTTTTAAAGCAGCAGCAGTAATAGCAGTAGTAGCAGTAGTAGCAGTAGTAGCAATAGTAGCAGTAGTAGCAATAGTAGCAGCAGTAGCAGCAGTAGCAGCAGTAGCAGCAGCAGCAGCAGCAGCAGCAGCAGCAGCAGCAGTAGCACGCATAGCCTGTCAAAGCAGGCCAGTACAGAAACTCTTGAAGCAGCCAGGACACTTTTTTTTTTTGAAAATTTCAGAGGTGCCTATTGAACCTCCTCCTGTTTGGATTCGATCTCACAATTTCTTCCAAGTATCAGCTTAAACACTGCACACCCCAACTCTGTGAGCCACAAGATCACCATTGTGTTAACTCCTAAATGTCTTTCAGTTCCAAAACCTGTATCATGGCTTTGATGAGTGGATCCACCCTTTCTACATCAATTTCAGATTATTCCTGAATATCTTGATCTGATGAATCCATTTCATTCTCTGACACATGAAAACAATCACTTTCAGACCCATATGATGAAAAACCTTTCCCCTTATCCAGACTGGTCTGGGATATAGATCTTTCCTGCGCAGGGTTAACAGCTTGCTGCACTGCCGCATCAACTCTCTGTTTAACAGCCTCCTTCATCAATAAAGAAAATGCTCATTTGTTCACTGGTATCACCTGCAGCTGCCTTAAGACAATCTTCACATAATTACTTCCCTATTAGGGCTGGTTTCTCACAAGCTGAACACCATTTAGTTTCTTAGCAACCTTCATTTATGTTGCAGGGATTCCCCCGTCCCTTTTGAAGATCCTGCTTCTGGGAGGGTAACCACTGAACTAATTTATAAAAACAAAATAAATGCTAAACATACACCCTAATGTATATATATATACCATCTCTCTTTTCCCATTGTAGAACTAAACTAAGGACTCACCTAGTCTTGGGAACTGAAGTTTGGGTGTTTCCATCTTTGCATCCATATCCAGCACTTGGCTTCTCCCTGCTGAGCGTTCCATGCTGCAGCTTCACTAACACATACATCGTGTGGCCGTCGCATCCGTGACGTCATCAAGTGCTCGTGCTCGTGCACCCGCACGGCTCGCGTGTCCCTGCACGCACTTGCCGGCCTGCACGCGCGCGCTCCCGAGCGGCTACGTGCCCTGTACCCTTCTCCGCAGTATACTTGATACACCTGCGGTCCTCTGAACCTCCTAGGTTCACCGCGGATTCCTGGGGTAGTACCGCCGCGTTGCTACGCTGTTGCGGTCTGACAGAGCTCCTCTGCTCGCAGCTATTGCTGCTCCCCCTTCCGCGTGTGGCGGGCTGCCGGGTACCTTACCGCAGCGTTCAGGCGCTTATGCGGTGAGTCTGGGCCTCCATGGGTCCCTGCTGCAGCTGCTGTGCGCCTCGTATCTTGGGCATTGCACTAAGTTTTCCTCGCGCTGCAGCCGTTTCCCCCCACCCAACAGGGGCACCCCCGACTCTAAGGGGTCTCCGACTTGCCCCCCGCAGGGCGCACCGCGGAGCTTCAGGGCAGAGAGGTTGAGACCCTGGTTATCTGCACAAAGTGCAGTAGGTGAGCCCTGTTTAAAAAATAACAAATCCTACACCTAGCTGTGAGGACAGGAAAAAGACTAGTGTGCAGGTAGAGGGAGGGGCCTTTTATGGCCTACCTGCAAAAGTCTACTTCCTGTCCTACCTAGAGTGAGAAGGGATTAACCCAATGGTGCCCACTGCCAGGGTGATCAGGAAAGTATTGTTACTTTGCAGTTCCGTATTTAACCCTTTTTGATGCCAAAGATTCCCCGCAGCGCCGAATGGTTTCTCCCCTCCTAAACGCATGTTTTAGCAAGAGATAATATGACACCATTTAATTTTAAATCAGCAATCACTCAAGTATACATAATTATGAAATCATTTTATCATATTCCAATTGCAGATTCCAACTCAAACTGTAAAATGAAATCCTACAGTGCAGAGATTAATTTACATTTACAATATTTTACATCCTAAAAAGGAGGTTGCATCCAGCAAATTGCAAATGAAAGTACCCCGGACAAGCTACTGTAAATCATAAACACTGAAAAGGAATAGAGACGGAAAAAAAAACCTCAGACCAAGTGTGAGCATATTTTAATTACAGAAAAAATTGCTTAAGCATTTTCAAAGCCATTAAAGCAGAACAGGCTGCATTGCGTTTTAAAAATGAACTGTGTTAATTTCAGCTCCTGGGACCCCTGCTTCCAGAGATACTTACCTCCGTGGCGGTGCCGGTATCCCTGCAGCCAGGGAACTGTGGGCCTAACATAATGGCAGCAATAAATGTCAAGGGGCACAAGGGCCAATAGGAAGCCGTGATGTCATCCCTTGCAGCTTCCTATTTGACAGCGTGACCGGGACATTTAAACTGCACAGGGATACAGCTTCCCCCTACAGAGGTAAGTATGTTACGAGACGAGCGGAGCTGAAATTAACACAGTTCAGCTCCAAAGACCCCCTGCTTCAATATTGTAATTAAAAAAAAAAAACACATGTATTTCTTTTTAAAAACGCACAACAGCCTGTTCTGCAGCTTTATCATTAAAGTGAAAAGCACTTTACCATATCATAGCTGGATATGAATGGCTGCAGAGAATGGGAACAGCCAATGTGGACAGATGACCACGGATGAGAGCACTTACTGTAACCTAACTTTGATATATCCTGTATTGGGATTGCCATAGGTTATTAATGGTCTGTATGGGCGGAATATTTAATGTTGGGTATTGACCCTTGAACGTGACCTCCCTGATGAAGCCCGTGAGGTGCCAAACGCGTTGAGGTCACGTTGCATTGCATCACCCTGGTCACATGGTGAGCAATCAATGATCGATACTTTTACACAACGCTCTGTGCAGATCTGCCCACTGACGCTGGGTTGTTGCGAATGCTATTGCATGCCATCTCTCAGGCATCCTTTCTTGGCCCCATTGTGAACTTCTACCAATGCACTTTAACTTGTAAGTTATTGATGGTTAATCTTATTGTTATTCAATACATAGTTCTGTATAGTATATATAGTATAACTAATCCCTGGTGCGCTCTTTGTATTTCTCTCTTTTTACGAGAGCGCACTATTTATGAATAGAAGAGAATATATTATATGGCTTCTATTATACAGAAGTAATATAGCTCTCTGGCTGCGGAAGGGCCGTTACAAAGCATTTCTGGCTGCTACAGATGCAGCGGCCATTATTTTAACAAATCACGCGGTGTATACCTCGGAATACCCATGTGATGGCGCAGGATTACTTCCAACCGCACCGCATTAAGACGCGAGTGCAGGCGAGTGTAGAAAATGGCATTTTAGTGTTCCGGTTTTTAAACACCTGAAATTGACACAGTAGCACAGTACTGTACACATTACAATTCATTCATTTCATTGCATATAATTGCACACAATCCATAAAATTCAAACAAAGCAACCGCGATAAACACGTGTGCCTGGGGCGATTGACTGCGTTCATGCCACGGAGTACAGCAGCGCACACGAAAACGGCGTCGTGATGCCTTAAAATAACGGCCACTGCATCTATATAAGCAAATATGTACTAAATAGGTGACAAACCAAAAAATCAGATTGCAGAACTGGGGGATGAATACTGGATGAGGCATTAACAAATTATTTCCCGGATGTACAGTATTTGACAGGAACAGCACTGTTTTGTGATTCACTCTGGATCTGGTCTTAGGAACGCTGCCCAGTTAGTCATTTGGCCACTTAAACTGTTGTATAATTTCCTGGAAGGCTCAATCTATTATAAAACGTGTAATACACGTGGAGGTCACATTGCACAGCAAGAAGCAATCTTTCTTGGAAGTTTAAACTGCATGTCTAAATGCAGCAGCATCCAGTGACTAATACTCATCAGCAAACAGCGGAGAGGAGGAGCTGGTGTCTAATGTTGGGTCCCTGCCTATTTCATGTGACCTTTGGCAAGCCATTATTTCCCTGTGCCTCGGGTATCTTAACTTAAATGGTGAGTTCTTAAGCACAGTATTATTGCACTGTTGCATACTGAGGATGGTTAGTGAAGCAAAAATCATGAAGCAATCCAAGCCGTAAATAATATGCCATGAAGGGTAGTGAAGGAAATAACCATTTGAGCTTTATTAACATTAACCAAGACTTCAGGTTATATGAACAGTTATGAGTGCGGAGAACCCCATATGCATGTTATGTGGACAGCCATTTCATAATCACGAAATCAGGAATTTTGGTCCAAAACACACTGATTGGCCACTTTGGCGGATATAGAATGAACCCCATATTTAGGAAGTGGTGATATTCCATGGGACACCTTCCAGAGCCAGACCCAGTTGGCTTCCAGCGCTGGAAGGTGTCTTATGAAAAAGCCCTGCTTAGTAAATATGGCCCTTTTATGTTTTTTTTATTTCTGCATCAAAACAACTGACACAGTTAGAAAGGTTAGTACAGTACAAAGATGGAAAGGGCTGTGTGAAGTAGAGACTTAAAATGTACGAGTGAAAGGCAAGAATGTTTGAAATGTTGCAATATTGATTGATCTATCTGGTTTCACCAGCTGCTGCCCTCCGTGGCTGAAGCTTCATCAATGACAGGAGGCGGAATCCCAGTGACTTTCCTGCTCGTGTGCGCGGAGAAAAGTACATAATGGTGCACACAACAGTGTCCAAATATTTCTGTCGATATCAGTTCCTTATCTATTGTTCTTTTCCACCATCCACTTATGCTGCAGATAGCAAAACACACTACGTGCTGGGTTGGAGTCGCTGGGGTTATTCTGTATGATCAGGTTTTAAGGTTGAAAGGAAAATGCAGCCAGACCGATTTAGAAAAAGAAGACCAACCTGGTGAACTAAAATAATTTGCTTGTGCAAAATGAAAAGGCCTATCGGATTTAGTTATTCTTTCAACATACTGTAGTCATCTCCTGTCAAGTTGCATAAAATACAATGTAAGAAGAGTTTAAAAAATATATTCTAAGGCCCGGGCCATGGTTCCTTCGCCTGCGCAGAGGCGTGCGGTGGCTGTGGGAAAACGGGTGCTTTCCCTGGCCATGGTCGAAGTGTCGTGCCGTGGGGGGGGGGGGGGGGCGTGCTCTGAGGCGTCACGGAGCTGGTTCGCCCTCATTGGGCAAACCGCTCACGTGACCGGCCTGTCGCGCCAAGAAATCAGTTTGAACTGATTTCTTGTACAACGCGCGCCCCCTCCCGCTTCCGCCCTCACGCCGCATGGACGCGGACACTGCCTTAAGGCAGTCTGTTCGCTCAGTGTCTGCGGCACCGTGGCCCCAGCCTAAGAATGCTTTGTCCAATCCAACACATTCTAAACATAACAAGAGTGAAAATGCATAACTCACAAAAGTCAGATTCTTTCAAGAAAACAGGGTGCTAAAAATATTACTTTAAACTTCCAATTGTCAAATCAACAACTGAGAATGGTGTGTTTGTGGAGGCTACTTTAAAGCTACTTTAAATCTTGTGTAGCCCATGTCTCCCCCCCCCCCCCCCCAGACACAGATTGTCCCTCTAGGGTGTAGTGAGGGCTGGCTACGTGTATCTGGGTGGTGCGTACCTGCTTGTAACAGGAGGGCCTGAGTCTCCCGCGTTGGTATTGGGGACAACAGGACCAGGCTTCTGGGGTATTTGCCTTCATCTTCTTTAGCAACGGTGCAGCGCCTCCATCTCCATAAGTCCTAGGGATGTGGGATAGGACCCTTACAGAGAAAACCCTGGTCCCAGGGCGAATGATCCAGCTCTCACACACACACAGTCTTTATGTAAAATAGCAGCAGCTCTTTATTGTCCTTACAGCTTAGCAGTGGCAGCACACAACAGCAGCAGTACACAGCAGTTCATATGCACAATGCACTCCACAGGTGTACAGGCTTGGGCCTCTCCTCTCCTTTCCTCCACGAATGTACCCCTGCAGGATGGCCTGGTTGGGGCTGCAATACCCCTGCCTCCACCCAAGGTAGGCCCTATGGATGAGGCCAGATCTCTCCCCCCCTCACCTCCTCAGCAGGGTGAGGAGCATTGGTCCACACAATATAGTGCTATCCGCTCTACTCAGTCTGGCTGAGGGTCTCCTCCTGTCTCCTGGATCATACTCCTAGGGTAGAACTCCTCACCGCACTCCTCCTCTCACAGGACATAACAGACGTCCTCCTTTCTCTCTCAGCTCCCAGGACAGACAGACTGTCACTCACAGGAACAGCCTACTAAATAGAGTACAGCCCTGCCCCTTATGATGTCAGCAGGACCTCCCCCCTGTCTCAGGCCTGCCACAGAGTCAGGAGCCTACCTCTATCACTCAGGTCAGGGCTTGAAGGGGGAAAACCCATGATTACTACTGGCGCCTGCCCTTAACAGGACTTACTCCAGTAGGAGAAAGATATGTTGTCCACTATTTCTTACAGGGGCTACACTTGTATTTTTTGTTGTTCTAGTATTGAAGCAGGGGGTCTCCGGAGCAAACCTGTGTTTATTTCAGCTCCGGGACCCCCTGCTTCCAAAGATACTTACCTTTGTAGCGGTGCTGGTATCTCATGGAGTTTAAAGCCCCAGGTCACTGCGGCCAATAGGAAGCCGCAAAGGGAATGATGTCGCAGTTTCCTATTGGCCCTTTCATTAGGCACACAAGTTCTCATGTTGCAGGAATACCGGCACTGATACGGAGGTATGTCTGGAAGCAGGGGGCCGCCGGAGCTGAAATCAACATAGTTCAGCTGCAGAGACCCCCTGCTTCAATCTTAGAACAAAAACAAACAACAACAAAAAAGTGCAAGGGGTTCTGCAGCTTTAAGTAATAATTTCTCCAATGATAAAGTGATTTGAGGGCCCGAAGTGTATAAAGTACAGAACCCAAGTGGTCTAAATCATTAAAAGAGCATTCCATTGAGAAGGGTAAAAATTCCCTCTGAGAGTGAAGTAGGTGGGTCTCCGGAGCTGATCTGCATTAGGTTAAGCTCTGGGGATCCCTGCTTCCCAAGATACATAACTCCAAAGGTAATGCCAGTATCTTATGCTCGTGCATCACACGGGCCCAATAGGAAGCCAGGACAGATGACATTGTGGCTTCCTATTGGCCTACGTAGAAGCTTTAAACCTCCCTATAGTTCACCCTGGAGGAGACAGCACTGGGGGCACCATCTGAGGTATCCTGGGAAGCTGGGAGTTCCCGGAGATGAAACTAACGAGGTTCAGCTCAGGAGTCCCCCTGCTTCCCATCCTTTAAATAAAATAAAAACCTAGGAGAAACGGCCCCGTTATCTTCCTTAATGCCCAGTAAGTACCTTGGAAGACCGGGGGCTCCACAGAGCTGAAATGAATACGGTTCTGTTTTGGGGACCCCTTACTCCCCCATCCATGTAATAAAAAAACAATACTTATGAGGGGTTAAAAAACAATGAAAACAGAAGTGGCAGGGGCGTAAAAAATAAATCGATCTCCCTTATCGGACTAATTCTTTTATTCGTAATGCAGGTAAGATGTAGGTTGGGATAACTTTTTTTTTTAGCCGTCCAATATGAGAGTTGTGAATGGATGAAGGGACGGTGTACCGGGATTTAGGCTTCTTCCTCAAGCATTCTGCGACACAATCATTTCGTCTGTGAAGGGCCCTAATGTCGGGTCCGCCTCAAGGTAGCCCAACCTCCATCAAACCTGCTTCCTCGCCAGGTTGCAATGCGGCTTTTGCCACTTTGAACTACTTTTGATTCACAATAAAAAATGTATCCTGCCTGGGACGCCTCTGACTAAAACAGAAGGTATCTGAAAGGTCATAAACACTTGCCGGCTGCAGGACTACAGACGCCGAATGAATGTTTACACTCAAGATAAATAAGGCTGTAGCAGCTGCTGCCTACAGTCTAGTGGGCATGCCTGCAATCAGTCACATTATACTGTACATACAAACCCTCACTCACTGGGATGGACTGGGAATTGCTTCTCATTAAAGCTAAAAAGTGCGGAAACCATTCTGTTTTTTATTCATCCAGTCTTTTTTCTTTTTTTGAAGTCCTGCATATTACTGACTTACGTCCGTTACAATGCAGAACTTCAAGAAATAATACATACTGTACAGTGACCATAAAGAATACAGTATACTGTTGGTTTGGAAAGCATAGGATCAATACTTTATTTTTCTCAAACAAAAACATAACTACGTCATCTAAGGCCTGGGACACAGTGCCCCAAACAGTGCGGAGGCGCGCTGAGGCTTTTCCCTGGCCTTACACAGCGCGCCGTCAGGGGGCGGGACGGGGGCGGGCCAGTGACGTCACGGAGCTGGTTCGCCCTCATTGGGCGAACCGCTCACGTGACCGGCCCTGCGCTCCGGCGAGCGCCAAATTTCAAAACTGTGTGAGACACGCTTCCGCAAGCGTGCGCGAGCCCCTGCTAAAGCCGCTCTCATTGCGGCTGCAGGGGCTCAGTTTCGAGCAGCAGCGCGCCTCAGCACGGGTCAGCGCATAAGCGCCGACCATGCCCGAGGCCTAAAGCAACGGCAAGCTATAAGAAACGTTTATCAGAGCCTCTTACAACAGGTGCATACACTTTGCCGTCCATTGAACCAGCTTCAGGGTACATTTAGGGACAGGACGGTTGTTTTTCTCCTGCTTTAATCGGTTATCAGTACCACCATACCAGCTATAAATGCTTGAACGAGACATTAAAAACACCTCTCTTAGGGGATAATTCTACATTGTCCAAAGTGCCCATTTGGGCCTTTTAGGACACAAAATCCCCATTACTTTAATGGTGATTTTTGTCTGAAAACAGTCTGCACAGCTGCTGTACATAATATAGAATCAGGCACTGAATTAGTTGAATAAAAGCCCTTTTAGAAACATTACATTATTTTGGTTTCTATGTGTATAGAATAATACATAGAATGCCTACTAGTATTAGAACTTACCATAACAAGTCCACTTCTAATTCGCTAAGGTGTAGCTATAGTGCCATATTCACTAAGCAGCCATCTGCCATAAGCCCCCTACCGGAGCAGGAAGTCAGTAGGCTGTAAGTATCACAGTCTTCTAATGCTTAAAGACATCTTATCTAATGACAGAAAACTGCTGAGCAAATACGGGCCACATTCTTTCCATGAGTATATCTTGAAATCAAACCACAAATGGATTTATTGCACACCATAAAACCTAGATCTTAAATATACTATGCATGCAGATTCATTCCTTAAGATGAAAAAGATATTCATGAGTATCCCCTACCAGCGGGTTCCAGTGTTATGATTTGACCTGCTATTTATGCATTATTAAAGCCCAGGACGGGGCAACTTTTTTTCATGGTCCGAGGAAAACCCGTAACATTCTTCTGACTTATAAAAATATTTATTGTTGTAATGAAACAATGACGATCTGAGCTTCACGGAGAATGAGAATGGCATAACTGGGAGTATTAGAGATCGGTGAATGAGTTCAAAGAAAATTTCAAGTTTTATTAATAAACAAAAATCCTGAATATTTTGAAAAAAACTTTCAGGGTAAAAAAAAAAATTAGAGTGAAATGACCCAAACTCTATATTCACTAGGGTTTGTTTTTTTTTTGCTGCAACAATACTACCCAGTGTCTTTTTTCTGATGCATTAGTCCTATTTGGTTTTATTTTTTTGAATGTTCAGTTATTTTAGGGAAAACATTTTTTTCCACCCCACATTTCTCCAATATCCTCTAAATATCAAATCTTTCGATTAAAAATAAAAACATTAGTAGTTGTTATTTTGATGATTTTGCCAACATTGTATTTTAGTTGCAAATATTAACTTTGGCTACAAATTCACGCGTCTCTTCTGCGCATGTCCTGGGTCACCTACAGTAGGAAGTGCCTGCATATGCTTTCAGTTTACAAACCTCAGCGTGTCTAATAGTGACACTTCCAACTCATATTCAGAATGGATTTGGGACTAAAAAGGCAATCGCTATGGAAGTTTACATCGTCAAGACTGGGAGAATATACAAAGTCTTCTTTAAATTACAAAATAAGCATTTAACAACAACACGGGTTTCATTGCTCTCACTTCTTTGCGAGGAAGCAATAGCCATGTGTGTTTTTCTTGGCAGAAAGTGATAACAGAAGTACTATTAGGAGATATTTAGTGACTCACTGAAACATCGGGGTGAAAGCCTGACCTCTGCATTGGTACGAAGTTATGCCAGAATAGTACAGGATATGTGAAAGTCTTTTGACGACCAAATGGGTGATGTATCTGTCTCCCAGCATCAAAAGTGGCACAAAAAACAGCGCAAAGAAAATTCATCAATGAAAAAAAAGCAATTGAATTACTTCTGTGATTAAATCAGGTGCAATTTCCCTGCTCCGTCTTTATGCTGGTTTAGGAGTCTGGGATTCTGATACTTTGCCTCGATATAACTCTTGTATTTAAAAATATTTTTTTTTTATCACTTTAATCAGACTTTAGATCATAAATATCCGTTTTTGTGCATTGAGATTTCCTAACGCATTTTGATATATTTCCCAATAGGCTGGGACAAAACTGCTCGAGAATCTGTGCGGGGCAACAGGCTAAAGCTGGCTACGGTAGGGTACAGGGTCTTAGGTTTTGTTTTTCTTCCTTCCCAGCTTGTTCACAGAAAACTACACGCAGAATTCTACGGACTTCCACAAGATGCGGGCGAGTCAGTAAAGAAATAAATCTAACTAAAAGGAGACGCAACCAAAAATTACCATAGGATATATGAATAGAAAAATCACAAATTGCAAAATACGCCCAAAGCCCAACAAGCAGTGTACTAGTAACTCTGGGCATAAACATCCAAAAGCAGTGTAACAGGACATAAAGTATAGTGTGTGTATGTATAATGTATGTGTACACACACAGTATGTATATACTGGACACCTATAGAGCAATGAGAAAACTAAGCTTGAAATGTTTTGGCGTTTGCACGCATGGAAATCAATACAAATATACATCACCCAGAGCAGCTACCGTAACCAGAAAATCTTGGCGTCAGACTGGACACATAACATACACTGTTTGCTGATAACTGCATGGTGCTGAATTTTTCTTACAGTCTGACCCCAAGATTTTCTGGTCACGGTAGCTCTGGGTGATGTATATTTGTATTGATTTCCATGCGTGCACACACCAATACATTTCAAGCCTAGTTTTCTCATTATTCTATAGTTGGCCAGTATATAGTGAGTATATAGTGTGTGTGTGTGTGTGTGTGTGTGTGTGTGTGTGTGTGTGTGTGTGTGTGTGTGTGTGTGTGTGTGTGTGTGTGTGTGTGTGTGTGTGTGTGTGTGTGTGTGTGTGTGTGTGTGTGTGTGTGTGTGTGTGTGTGTGTGTGTGTGTGTAAATGGGCTCCATGTGAATAGATATTCCAGCCAAAAGGTGACACATTGTGTGCTCATTTGTATGTAATTTCCCAGAATCCCTTGCTGCAGTGGGAGCACTGTATGCGAGGTGATAATGGTTGAAAGGCAGGGTTGCAGACCTGTCTAAGACATGTGAATGTGCTCACAAGTGATATAGATTATATATATATTTATATATATATATATATATATAAATATATATATATAAATATATATATATAAATATATATATATATATATATATAGACATACAGTTGTATTTACATTTGCATATTTGCTTTGCTGTGGAGGGTTTTGTCAATTTAACTTAACTCAGTGTGTATATATATATATATATATATATATATATATATATATATATATATATATATATATATATATACATACACACACACACACACTCACACACATACATACATTATACATATACACACACTATACTTTTTTTTCTCTTGTTACACTGCTTTTAGATGTTTATGTCCAGAGTTACTATTACACTGCTTGTTGGGCTTAGGGCGTATTTTGCAATTCATGATTTTTCTATGTTCTATAGGGGTATATACATACATTTATACACACACACACTCACATACATACATATATATACACACACACACACACATACACTGAAACATAGTAATAGGTAGCTGTGCAAGAAATGATAAACGCTGGAAAGTAAGTTCATGGCCTTATGGTGTTAGCAGCTGTCTCACTGTTCTACATTTCATGGAGAAAGAAGGAGTGTGAGAGAGCAGGAACACACAGGCAATAAAATGCTCAAATCTGTTCTACTCAGGCTGGTTTCACAGCTGGAGACAAGGTACTTACTACACTAAACACAGCTTCATCTACTTTAGAAACTCAAGTGGCCAGAGTTAAATTGCACCACTATGCAGTGCAAGCAACGGCGATTCCTCATAAACATTTTATCAGTACGGAGTCTTCAAAATTGTTATACTAGCAAGTGGCAACGGAATTTCTTTCAAAAACCAATACGTCATAACACACTGGTTCTGTTTGTTACTATTATAACCCCTAAGTAACAGAAGTGACTGTGATTCAATGCACTGCTCTCCTCTCGGGTACTGTAATGGGGTTATTCAATATGCTCGAAAGTGGCCCATGCACTGCTATCAGACAAAAACTCCCATGGAAGTCGATCGGGAGTTTTCAGCCAATAAAGGTGCAATTGGCCGCTCCGAAGTATATTGAATAAGGCCACAAGGGTCAATCAAATACAGGTCTTAGAGGTAGTTTTACAATGAAAATACAGAACACGGACAACTCCAACATCCCGGAGTTATACTGCAGGGAACTGTACACCAGAGCTATGACAAGGATGAAGACATTTTACAGCATACCTAAATGTCCTCCTCATGCAGTCATAACTAATTGTGCTGCGGTAACAGTGCATCCCTGGCACGAAAAGGGTTAAAAGAAGGGATATGTCCTTCTCCGTGGCAACAAGTAAGTTCAATACAGGATGTGTGATTTTAAACTGAACAGTCCACCTGTAAAGTCTCTAAAAAGTAATACACACGTGCTGCAACATTCTTGAAAGTTCTCTTTATCGCTTCTGCGTCTCTTGCCTATATAAGAGGCTTTTCGAGGAGCTGCCTTGGCATGCAGGCCCACTCAGAATAAACACTTGTTAAATGGAAAGATCCCTTCTTTAGCTTTACACCGAGGCCAGAGGTGGAGAAAAAGTAAACATAATAGAAGAAATATTTTATGACTTCTGAGAGCCGTTTCTTCGGCATGTTCCGCAGAGCAGATAGGATGGCTTCTAAACGGCACGAAAAAAATCACACCGAAAAGTCAGCTAACACCTAGACAGAGAAACTGGGATCTTAATATTCATTTTATATTAGAATATGCCTATGTGACCAGAGAGACAAGAAGAGTGTCTTTATTTTAATACTATAGACCGGTATAAACATGGGTGAAGAGGTTGCTGGCGATGGCGCACACACCATGGAAGTAGGAGGAGAGGTTTGCTTTGTCACCCGTTGGGCATGATGGGGGAACCTCTGTCTTCCCTGTGACAGTTTCTTTTAAAGCCCTATAAAATAAAGCCTTCTGACTGAAGTGTGGTATTAGTGGTGATTATTACTTACAGTAATTAGCACTAATTTTAACTGCAAGCAAAAAATGTTTACTTCTGCAAATAAATAAATATATATTTTAGAGTTTTTCTATTTCTGTTCATAGGTAGATCACCTTCTACAACGTGAAACCAAACAGCTTAGTCTCACGTTTAACATCTTCTTCTCTTGCAGTCAGACATAGTACCACCACTTTAGATTACAATTTTACCGTTCTCTTTGCATTTGGTTCATTTTGCACAGACCAGGTGACGTTTCATAATCACAAGTCCAGCTCACAGTTGCCTTAAGTTATTTCATGTACAGATGTACGCAATGGCGTTGCATCATAAAATGTGTTTGATATTGTGTGCAGGAAGAAACCAAGGTGCGCGTTACCATTTGTTTCAATGGACCGGCGTGAAGTTTTGCATCAAATTCCGTGCCGGGGGGGGGGGTTGGCGCGACGTATAGCATTAATGGGAGCAATAACGTGTGCTACATCTGTATTCTATTTGCAGTTAATAAAACATGCAATCATTTTGAAACATACATAGTACTGTATATGCTCTGTTCATTACTTACTGTGCCTCTACCTGAAGCAGATCCAGAATTTCTAGGACTATCTTGTCGTGTGTCTTCACTTTGATCTTCAGGGCCCCGAGTAACAAGAATCCGAAAATGTGGCTGTCTGACATTTTGATCTTGTCTAAATTTAAAAGTGCATCCTTGTCCCTGTGAGGTTCTTTCCCTGGAATCCTTCTGAAAAACATTAGCCGTGTCTTTTTTGCAACTTCTGGCCTCTGCGCTCACTCCATTTTCCACTGGACTAAGGCTTGCAGGCCGTGGCTGCAATGGGTAAGAAGTGCTCCTTTCCAGCCTAATACGAGGATAGCGGACCAGTCTGTCGCCTTTCGTACCAGTAAAACCAAAATGATGCTCTCCTCCCTGATTGGAATTGCCCGATTGAGATTGCTGTAATTGGAACACAAAGCATCTTTTCCCTGGGTTCTCCGACGTGTCGGGCAGATGCTGCAGAGACCACCGCCTGGGTTCAGCGTTCGACTCAATCGGACTCTCCTGATAAGGAGGCAACAGTCTCACCTGTCGGATATCAGGACTGAGAGGTTGATGGTTTATCCTTACTCCGCCAGGGCCTTTGCCGGATGCAGGCACATTGGCTTCCTCTAGATCTGCAGCATAGTTGTTATTATTACCATTCTGTTCAGCAGAACGACGTACCGAAAGTCTAGGAAAGCAAGAGGCTGCCCCATTCTCATGTTGCCTGGCTGTATCATACAGCCGGGGAGGAGAATTTCCAGGGGTATCTTGTGGGCTGCTGGCGGAGGAGGAATTTTTCCTCGCGGCTGAAACATAATGCTCATTGAAGTCTGCAAATTCACAAGAAAGTAGCCCATCGGAAAAATCAGAAGTCCCGCATTCATCGGCACATCCATCCGCAGATTTGCGCTGAAGGGAGATCTGCATAGAGGAGCTCCTTGTTGGACGCACTTCAATGTTATTCAGCAGCTGGGGGATAAACATAGACGTGCTCCTTTTTAGCGACCCGTCCTCTTGAAGCTCCCCGTCCCCATAATCCGATCCGTGCCTTGAGAAAGGATGGGAGCCGTTTCTCCTCGGCAGCGTGTGGAATGCCATGAAAAAGTCATCCTCCCCTCTCTCCTGCTCGAGGACATCTGACTCGGGAGCCGTGTTGCTGCGGCCAGAGCCAAAGTGAAACCGTAGGCGGTGGGCCATGCTTTAACAACCGCGGTGGAAAAGGCAGAGAGAACAACAACAACAATGCAGGAGCTGACCGGAGTTAAAAATCAAAGGCATCAACTCCAAGAAAAAGTTCCCCATCTGCCAAACAGTTAGCACTGCAGCACTGATAGCGACAGATAGCAGAAATAGCCCAACTGACAAGTAGCATTCCAGGCATGATTGGATAAGAGCAATCAGTTCTCCTACATACTGTGACATAGGGTAGGGTGGCTGCAGTCACATGACTTCGTTCCCCCTCTCCAGAGCAAGCAAGAGGCTTTTTTTTTTTTTCTCATGTATTTTTTGTGTGTGTGTGTCCAACAGCAAGAGCCTGAGACAGCACCTTCCCAGCTGCTGTGCTTCCATCAGAGATCAGCAGCCCCAGCGGGAGAGCTTTCACAGCTGACCAAGGCAGCAAACGCATTTCAGAGCTGCTGTAAATCTAAACCACATCGTATTTGCCGGGCACTTTTCTCTTGGCAAGAAATAATGAAAAGGAAAAAAAAAAAAAAAATGATATACAAAAAAAATAATATTAACCCCATAGAGAAGCACTTCCTTGTTATAATATATTTTGTACGCTAGCTGCTGGAGCGCTTACAACCTTTCTTCTCAGCATGATGGAGTGCTTTGTTTCTCTGTGGAAAAACCGGTCACTAAACTTCACAATGAAACATCCAGCACGAGTCTACAGATAAAAGAAAGCAGCCCTGGTCTTCCTCTTACTAAAGTAGTACACCATACTGGGTATGTCTGCATCACTCGGTCTCTGCCTCTTCTAAATGGTGACACCCCCGGGTTTTTTTTATATACAGGCATACCCCGCTTTAAGTACACTCACTTTAAGTACACTCGCGAGTAAGTACATATCACCCAATAGGCAAACGGCAGCTCACGCATGCGCCTGTCAGCACATCCTGAACAGCAATACCGGCTCCCTACCTGTACCAAAGCTGTGCGCAAGCAGGGAGACTATAGAGCCTGTTACAAATGCGTTATTTACATCAGTTATGCACGTATATAACGATTGCAGTACAGTACATGCATCGATAAGTGGGAAAAGGTAGTGCTTCACTTTAAGTACATTTTCGCTTTGCATACATGCTCCGGGTCCCATTGCGTACGTTAATGCGGGGTATACCTGTATATGTGCTAGTGGTGGGTTTTTACACTGTGATCTGCCATAAAAGACTAGCTGTGTGCTAAATAATCATTTCAGCAGCTTATGTGGAATCCAAAAGCAGTGTTTTCATTTTTTTTTTTTTTTTATGCTTTACTGTTACACTTTATTATTATTATTACCATTATAATCATTTGTAAAGCGCCAACATATTCCACAGCCCGGTACAAAGGGGGATACAGAGTGATGTCAATTACATCAACAGAATGACATACCAAATAAGGACAGACAAGTGAACACAGATACAAGAGGTCACGAGGTCCCTGCTCGGTTAGCTTATATTTTTGTATCTCCATCAAAAAGTTCTCTTGCTCAAGAAATGTTTGCGCCAAATCTGCTGTGTGGTCGCGACGCACCAGAGTCCCGACATACTGGGTGATAATAAGTGTGATACGGTCTTCTAAGGAGGTCCAAACATTATAACCACACGAAAAAATATATCTTCCAATAATTACAGCTTCTGATCTTAACCAGTGCAATAAAACCCTGATAACAGACCTGGCAGGAATAATGGCCCAACTTTGCGTTACTGTTTGTTTTATTTAAACAGAAGAGGTTTGTGGGTTGGAACCAATTACAATTGAGTGTCATTATATAGCACCACAGTGCACAGTATTATTATAAAGAACAGTACGTTCATTTTTAGGTAGGAGGGTAATAGCTCCTCTCATTGTGTTATGACACATTTAAGAACATTTTGCAGGGAAGCATTATTGAATCCTGTTTTCATCTAAAGAAGAAACTAATTCACTACTTATCATGATCTGCAACACTGCAAATTATACTTGCATCATGTTAACCTCTTCAATGCTGAACAGACTGTAATTTATAGCAAAGCCCAGTTGAAATTAAAATTATATGCAGGCCTTTACGCTCCTCAATTCTGGTGTGTCTACAAACGCACTAAGCTCTGACATGCTACAGGACCCTATAGAATCATAAGGCTTATTAGGCAGCCTCTGACATTACTCAATCATAAATCTGTATCTCAAACTTGCATCTAGAAAACAGATTTTTTTTGGAAAACTCCATGGTAAATGGTGGGAAATTCATTCAGCTGGCTGTGATCTTTTGTGATTCCACCAAGCGATACCTAATGAGAAACAGCAGAGAAGTGCCTGTAGTTTTGCATCGATTTCATTTAAACGCCATACAAAAACACTGCCCAACAGTGGCAAAACTCTAGTGACAAAGTCTGCAATGTAACCACAGAATTGTTGCCAACATGTGCTATTGCCATGCTAGCTGCAAGCCAAAAATGCCCAGTGCACCAACAAATGGATTGAAAAAAAACGCAGGCAATCTGTACTAATGAGTATGGGTCAATGTTTGACAATAGTCTCACTGTCTGGATCACAGATGTCTCACATTTCAGGGTAGGCCACCGCTTTTCCCTAACCTGAATTGCCACCTGCTCTAGAAGCAGGCTTATTTAGAAGAAACAGACAGAATATGAACAAAATTGACAAGGGGCATTAAATATAGGTCTTGTTACAGAGCAACTTTGGAAACGGGAAGTGGGTATTGAAGTTAGCCATTTCAGATATTTGCCTTTCAACGGCATGTTCGGAAATACAGAGAGAGACCAGCTAGAGCAGCAATGGAAGCAGGTTTGGTTTACAACACAACTGCCAAGGTTCAGTACAATCCTCCATTGTTTTAACTGGAGTGTGAGCCAACAGCAAAACAACCATGGGTATTAGCTGCACAGTAACAGCACTGTAAAGGGACTGGCACGGGTGCTAGCACCATTTGAATACACTTTCCAAAACAACGTTTGCAAGCTCCTATAAGAAGCTGGTCTCTTGAAAAGCCTAAGCTTACTAATAATGTAAAAGCATAGGAATACGAGGAATCCCGAGATCCCTTGCACACAGACTCCTTATTTAACACAGATGTGATTGACCACTTGAGTTTGATTGCTTCAGATATATTGAAATATAATTTGCCAGCATCAATACTGAATCCGATGAAGTCTATGAAACACTGATTTATATTGTGTTATATTAAGTTAGAGCTGTGGGCAGTTGTGTGGACCTCTGATAGAAAATGTCTAAACAAAATAATTATCAACATTTCTGCTTCTACGTCCATGCTTTCAGAATACACTTGGATGTCAATAGAGGTCGCCACAAGCAAATCCCCCAGTATTTTGGGACTGTCAGTCTGACCTCAACTCCGTTCCTATACCATGATTATAAAGGTCTTTCTGAGAAGAAAAAATAACCAACCTCACACAGAAGCAGATGGCAAAATACTGTATCCCAGGCCTTAGTGCCATTTGTAATATGCAAACTAAGTGACGTCCAGGAGTTTCAGGCCTGTTCTACATAGAGCATGTAGGATCTGGATGAGTTACAGTGAATTCCCAACATAAACCCCACTTACCTGCAGGATATGTAAATGAGAAGACTGGGTGGGTGAGGTGGCTCTTATCTGCCATCAAAATTCTATGTTTCTAAATTGGCATTTAAAACAAATATCCTAATTTTGGGCCCCTGTGGGTCAGAGGGGGTTTATTCTCATAAAGAGACAGCTCGCAGATTATCACTGCCCTTCTGACAAGCAGAGCATCTGCATTCCTAACACAAAGCACCAACCAGTTGACATCAATTCACCGTAAGGCCTCAGACACAGAGCAGTGCTAGGCATTCTACTTATCCAATAGGCCAAGAATGGGGTCAGCTGCATATTTCAACCCCCCCCCCCCCCCCATCTGGTTTCTTTTCAATTACACCTCCTCCTTTAGTGCACTTTATTTTTAGTTACAGTGCCCTCGCTTCAGTTTTATTTTGTCTCGGTTTTAAAACGTTTTCTTTTCTGGTTGGTCTGTGACCCAGCAGATGTCGTATTCAGTATCAGTTAAAAGGTTTTAAAAATATATCTGGAATAACACCGACCAACTCTTCTAATCACATCCTTGTTGAATCCTGTATATACACTTTTAAAATCATGTTTCCTCCTTCAAGGTGAACAAACAGCAGCACGGTGCTGTAACCAAAGGGCGTTCCTACCATGTACAACACTGTTTCTGATTTTGCACTGTACAGTCAGTGTCAAATGATCTCTAAAACATCAACATTAAGTCAAACCATGTCTGTTCTTTTGAAGAAGCAGCCACAGTAATAGAGCAGCTCATTCAGTATTTAAATGGGTCTATAAAAAACAATTGTTCAAGCATCATATGATAGACTCCACGGTGTGAGCAAACCCATTAATAACATCAGATAATGCGATATTGAACAGCTTAGAGAAGAGGGGGAAAGTGACACTTACCAATCGATTCTCATCAAAGACTTCAAACAGCAACCTGTGATTTGTTGGGTGGACCTGTTCACAGCAAGAATATTTCAAGGCATTAGTCATCGAGCATGTATTCGCACGGCAAAAGAATACGTCACACATACAGTAAAACATTGTTGCCCATTGTACAAAATTCAGCAAATATTGCCAGTATTCAAAATGCAGCAAACTCCTGGGGTCTCTCTGATTGGGGTGTCCTTACTCTATGCTGCAACTATTTGAAACATATGAGATGTGTGTAGTTCTCAGAGATTTGATTGATGCATTGTAATAGTGTGGCTATGGAATGCTAAGTGTTCAATCAGGAAATCACGTTTCATGTGGAAGTTGTAGGGTTTGGCTGCATAACTGAATTTTTCTTTATAATGAACTTTTATTTTCACACTCTTCTAGCCACATACTGTTTTCTTCTTAAAGAGAATCAGACTTTAAAAAGAACTACAAAACAAAGGCTGCTATGCTGGTTTTGTGTGCAAGCATAAGGCTGAGGCCCCACTGCACGCCCACCTTGCGACCTGGCGGCACGTGCAGAGCGCTGTACAGCGAGCTGCAGGTGGCGTTCTGAGTTTAACTAAAAACCACACACACACTTCTCCCCTCCCCCTCTCACTCAAGCGCATCTCTGATTGGCTCCCTGCCACACCACGTGACGCATCACCACTCGGGATCACAAACTGGTTGCAGCCCCTGCTGGCTGACGCGTCACATTGCGCAGTGAGCCTAGGAGTCAGGAGGGACCGGGGACAGCCAGGGAGCAGGTAAGGGGCTGGTGAGAGGCGCGCGCACGGCTGCACTGGGGACCTAGCCTAACGCTGCAACCAAGAATATTGGCCTACATTCAGTACAGGTCGATAAATTAAATAATACTTCAGAATACAATGTAGGCCAGGAGTGGCCAACTCCAGCCCTAAAGGGCCAACAACAGGTCAGTTTTTTTTAATGATCTCTCTGCTTTAGCACAGGTGGCTCAAATCAGTGACCACCTGTGCTGAAATACTGTAGGGATATCCTTAAAACCTGACCTGTTTGTGGCCCTGTAGGGCTGGAGTTGGCCACCCATGATGTAGGCCATAGACTGATATGATAATTGCCCCCCAATTAAGATTGAGCCTTCAATGACTAATAAACCAATCCCCATCCTAAAATAACCCACTGTGCTGCATTTCCCTTGTATGCACCTTGGCTTGCTAACCCAGTGGTCTTGTTTCTTTAAAAGTGAAATCCCACATAGCCTGCCAGAAAACAACCTTTTGTAAAAAACAATACTTAATAAATAAAAAAAAAGTCGAAATGCCTCCCCTATACAAAACTACCACTGCTAATAATAGCAAAGGTTTGGTTGTTTCATATTTTTTGGAAAGGAATTACAAGTTACATTACAGAGGGCCTCTGAGTGGGAAAGTGTCAAATCAAGTGTTTGCTTTACTCTTATCCCACCCTGTCCTTATCACAGAGCCAATAAAGATAAGGGGAGGGGGGCAGAGGAGGTTCTGGCTGAAACACTTGCTGAAAACACAGACACATCTGTCAGAGGAAATTAAACCCCTCCCAAACCTCAGCGTAAAGCTGCAGTTCAAGCAATATCCTGCATGTGTTTTTTTTAAATAAATCAGTTCTGTAGTAAGAAAAAATACTTTCAGCATTTTCTGTTTTAAAAAAACAACAACTTTGAAAGACCAATTTTTTTTGTATTCTATTTTAACAACCATTTACTAAGGCATTGCCCCTTCATGTCCTGTCACAAGCCCTGGCACACCCCTTTGTCAGCCCTGCCCTCCCTCTTGCACGTCAGCGCAGGAGTGCTCATGAATATTCATGAGCTAACACTGAGTGACAGAAACAGAGGAAATACATTCCCCATATTTAAAGATGTCGCCAAACTTTGCCGATCAATACACGGAGAAAAAATTGACCGGCAGCTATGCAGTCCTTTAGGTAAGTAGAGATTGCCCACATGAAACTATTGAAGTAAAAAAAAAAAACTAAAAAAAAAAAAAAGGGAGCTTGAACTGCAGATTTAATATGTGTACAAGCTAACTTTAAAAAAAAAATGATTTTCAAATATTTATAAGTAGATTTTGGTGAAAAAAAAAAAAAGAAGAGACATACATGCCCCTGGAGTAACCCCTTAATCATGGTACTGTTTTCATTCAGATCTCACTTCTATATTATACTGTAAGTGGAAATTGGGGTTTCAAATAAAAAAGTGGACTTCTGACCACCCACTTCTTTAACGCAGGCTTTCCTGTAAAAGCGGTTTAAAACCACAGGCATATAGGGCCTATAGGGACCAATGTTAAAATGGATAAGAAACAAAAAAAGGCGCCACACACTCATTTGCATGTCATTACCCAGAACCTCTGGCTGCAGTGGAAGCGTATACTGGGTGATTATGGTTTGTGGACCTGAGAAGTGAATGTGCTCGTGTATTTTTTGTAAATCTTTGAAATAAAATAAAATGTTATCTTATAGCCAATGCTGTACGTACAGTATTCATATACAGCGAGCCGATTGATATAGTAGTTCTATGAAATCAGCCGCTCTCAAATTTTAGGTCAAATAAATATTTTGTTTGAAACAGTAGTTACATTTTTCAATGTCTGTTATTTCTGAGAGGTATATATGTGTTCCCCTATGTTTCTGGGATCATGCATGGATGTCTGACCCTCTTGCCACCAGATTAATACGGTATACTGTATATTATAGGCAACCTCGCTCGAACCTGATGTTTGTAATGATACAGTGTGCTGCAAGGGAAGGGCTAAGAGCAGCTGGAGCACACTGGGGTACTGGGGAGAGAGAGGTTTCCTTTGTGGCGCACCACAGTACAGTATATATGTATAGTGACTTAACTAAAATACTTTATTAGCAATAATATTTAAAAATAAAGGGCTTCCACATACTATGGATGTAATGAGAGAGAATTAATGTTAAAGGTTAAAGGCAACCAAAAATTGTGCAATAGGATGAGGTAAACTATATGTTTTAAACAGGTGTTGTAACATACATAACTGTCTAAACCTGAAGCAAACTAGTGGCCCTCCGTGTGTACGCATCAAAATACTACACCAAATGATCCTGCATAAGGCCTGGGACATAGTGATTTTATGCGGGCGGAGGCGCTCTGAGGCTCAGGTGCTTTCCCTGGCCTTACACAGCGCGCCGTCCGTGGGCGGGTCTGGGGCGGGCCAGTGACGTCACGGAGCTGGTTCGCCCTCATTGGGCGAACCGCTCACGTGACCGGCCCTGCGCTTCGGCAAGCAGGAAAATATGAAACCTCCGTGAGACACACGCTTCCCCAAGCGTGCGGACGCGTGCGCGAGCCCCTGCTAAAGCCGCTCCCATTGAGGCTGCAGGGGCTCAGTGCCGAGTGTCCGAGGCCTAAGGCAGCGCGTGCGCTTGGCTCAGTGCTGTAATTCAAACATTGACTCAATGTCTAAAGTAAACATGAGTCCTCCGTATGCTACGATACACTGTATCTCTACATGAATTTACTTAACTCCCAATAGTATCAATGTAAATGCATATCACATGGCTAGATTGTATTTCAGTTAGGTAGGTGTTAGACATAGTAGACATGGACCAGGAGATATGATCATTTGTCTTGTAAACCACTTGTCATAGAACAGTGATACCCATTTCTGCCTTCTCTGTTTCACCCACCCCCCCCCCTTTCCTTGGCAGCTCTGCCTGCTAGCTGTATTTGGATGTTACTTTCCTTGCAGTTTCACTCCCAGTGCAGATGGAATGGATACATTATGTTGCCTTTTTTTCTTTTCAGTCTGTCACACCCCTGGTTGCCCTGGCAACATCTCCAGTCCTCCAAGTTAATGGGCGTTCCCATTCCCCCCTGTCCCTGCTGACAGTTCGTATGGCCTGACCCCTATCCCTGTGTCACAAGCAGTACCCACTGTCTTTTACTTCCTGACATTGGCAGAGTGAGTACATTCATGTTACACCCCTATGGCAAGGCCAATTCTTTTCACCTGCCCTTACTACAAAGCACCCACAGAGATACACCTTTCCAATACAAACATCTTATCTACAAGTGCCTGTTTTTATTGCTGCCTTCCTAAATAAAGTGAAGAAAATATACAGGACTTGTTGTGCTTTGGAAAGAGGGCTGAGTTGAAGCTAGCTGGGTTCATTCATACCCCAGACATGACCCTGGATCCAGAATACCACTCAAATCAAAAACATCCTGTCTCCTGAGATCATATGCTGATGGCTGTAAATCTCTAGCCTTCCCAGCAGAAATAAGTATAAGCCCTTCTTATTCAGAAAGGTACAGGGTAGCACACGAGACATACAGTCCCATGCTTATGCTGATGCGCTCAACACTATTAAATATAGAATGCCACAATGTGTTAACATAGAGCAGGCCTGCACTCACCGTTCAGCCCGCGGCGGCTTTCTGCTCTCCCCCTCCCCCCGAGTCCGCTCTCCCAGTCCTCCACGAGCCCGCTCCCCCCACGATCCCACTCTCCCCAGCGAGACCGCTCTCCCCCTCCCCCGCGAGACCGCTCTCCCCCTCGCAGGGTAGCAGCGCGCTCTAGCATTGAGGCACTTCCGTGCCTGCTGCTTGCTAGAGCGTGTGTGCAGATATGCCTGCTCTGCCGCTGCCTCCTCCACCGCAAACCAAGGTAGGGAAGGGGGGGGGGTGCAGGGAAGGGTGATTTGAGGTGCAGGGGGGTGATTTGCGGTGCAGGGGGGGGTGATTTGAGGTGCGGGGGTGAGTGATTTGAGGTGCGGGGGAGGGTGATTTGAGGTGCGGGGAGGGTGATTTGAGGTGCGGGGGGGGGGGTGATTTGAGGTGCACGGGAGAGCAATGTGAGGTGCAGGGGAGATCAATGTGAGGCGCGGGGGAGAGATGTGTGATGCAGGGGGGAAAGTGATGTGAGGTGCAGGGGGGGAGAGTGATGTGAGGTGCAGGGGGGAGAGTGATGTAAGGTGCAGGGGGGAGAGTGATGTGAGGAGCAGGGGGGAGAGGGACGTGAGGTGCAGGAGGGAGAGGGACGTGAGGTGCAGGGGGGAGAGGGATGTGAGGTGCAGGGGGAGAGGGATGTGAGGTGCAGGGGGAGAGGGATGTGAGGTGCAGGGGGAGAGGGATGTGAGGTGCAGGGGGACAGGGATGTGAGGTGCAGGGGGAAAGGGATGTGAGGTGCAGGAGGGAGAGGGATGTGAGGTGCAGGGGGGAGAGGGATGTGAGGTGCAGGGGGGAGAGGGATGTGAGGTGCAGGGGAGAGAGGGTGTGAGGTGCAGGGGGGTGGTATGTGTGTGGTGTGCAGTGGGGTATTGTGTGTTTGATGTGGAGGGGGAGAGATGGGGGTATGAGAGATTGATGGGGAGTCTGGCAAAGGTTGATGAGGGGTTCTGGGGGAGATGTATGATGAGGGGTGCTGGGAGAGATATGAGGATGATGATGATGGGTGCTTGGGGAGATATGAGGATGATGATGATGGGTGCTTGGGGAGATATGAGGATGATGATGAAGAGGTGCTGGAGGTGATGATGATGATGATGATGATGATGATGATGATGATGATGGTGGAGATGATTATTATTTTACCCATGCGGCCCAAATCTTTTTTCATTGGAGCAGTTTGGCCCTTCTCACTTAAAGCTGCAGTTCAGTCTTTTTTTATTTATTTTATTTATTTTTTTACTTCAAAAGTTTCATGTGTGCAATCTCTAATTACCTAAAGAACTGTATAGCTGCAGGTCAATTCGTTCTCCATGTATTGATAGGCGAAATTTGGTGACATAATTAGAGCTGGCATATGTTTTTATTTGCTTCTGTTAGTCAGTGGAAGCTCATGAATATTCATGAGCACTCCTGCACTGACATGTGCTAGAGGGAGGGCAGGGCTGACAAAGGGGTGTGCCAGGGCTTGTGACAGGACATGAAGGGGCAGTGCCTTAGCAAATGGCTGTTAAAATAGAATACAAGAAAATTGGTCTTTCAAAGTTGTTGTTTTTTAAAACAGAAAATGCTAAAAGTATTTTTTCTTACTGCAGAACTGATTTATTAAAAAAAACACACATGCAGGATATTGACTGAACTGCAGCTTTAACAAGTTGTGCAGGCCTGTCAGGGAGTCTCATAGCAGTTAAGTACGTATAGTATCCAAATAGAGAACATGTGTTATTAGTGTATATCATGGAGCTTGTGAATAAATGTATCCAAATCACTGTTCTTGTAATGTATAACAGAGGAATCTCCGGTGATAGTGTGTCAACAGTGGCTAACCTGAGTAGGGAGATCCTAGCAAGTCAGAGCCTTGGATATATACTGTTCAAAGTTTTGCCTAGGTACCACGTTTAAGGTACATCAAAGCTGCAGTATATTATAACGTTGTGTGGATCTAGTAGTATAATAAGTGTGCATACTATTAAAATCGAGCGTAGGTGCCCCTGTGTACCACCAGATTACTGTCTAATTGCCGATTTGGAAGTATGTTGCTCCCGCAGGCAGTGTGTACAATGCTGTGCCCCATGCTGCATGGGATCGAGGAAAACCAGAAATGCAGCTGATTAGCCCTATAGCACAGGTGCCGCTGTGTACCGCCAAGTGTATGTACACTTGCCGTCGAAGACCAGTGATTTGGATACATTTATTCACAAGCTCCATGATGTACACTAATAACACACGTTCTCTATTTGGAATATATATGTACTTAAAGCAGCAGTTCAAGCAATATCCTACATGTGTTTTTTTTAAATAAATCAGTTCTGTACTATGAGAAAATACTTGCAGCATTTAAAAAAAAAATATGTTTTCAAGACATCCATAGGGACTTTAGCCGTGCGTAGGCGCTCGGAGGCTGAGTGAAAGCGGGTGCTTTCCCTGGCCTTAGTCCGCGCGCTGTGTCTGGGGGCGGGCCAGTGACGTCACAGAGCTGGTTCGCCCTCATTGGGCGAACTGCTCACGTGACCGGCCCATCGCTCTCCTCAGCGCGCAAACTAAAAAATTTTAAGAGCTACACCTCCGCACGCCTGAAGAAGCGTGCGCGAGCCCCTGCTAAAGCCGTTCTCATTGCGGCTGCAGGGGCTCACTGATAAGTGTGAGCACGGCTCAGCGCGGGTCAATGGGTAAGCGCTGACCATGCCCTCGGCCTCATGTAGGAAGCATTTCCAAAGTGACAGCCCCTTCCCCTTCTGATAGGCTCTGGCTCTTGAGCCCCGCCCTCTCTCTAGCAGTGCACCAATTGTATCTAGTAACTGCCCAGTCAATCATATTCGAGGACTACATTGCCCAAAATGCTGTGCAAGAATTGAATTAAATATCCCGAGCAAGCGATCGATTACAGGAGAACGGATCGATCTGCAGCTTAGCTAATCACTTGTCAGTGTGCAGATTGTGTTAATGCACATATTGAATGGGAAAAATGTATATATATTATTTTTTTTTAAACGGCAGCTTGATCTGCAGCTATAACTGCTATGAGACTCTATGCTAACACATTGCGGCACTGTATATTTAATAGTGTTGAGCGCATCAGCATATGCATGGGACTGTATGTCCCATGTGCTACCCTGTATCTTTCTGAATAAGAAGGGCTTATACCTATTTCTGCTGAGAAGGCTAGAGATTTAAAGCCATCAGCATATGATCTCAGGAGGCAGGATGTTTTTGATCTGAGTGGTTTACAAGACAAATGATCATATCTCCTGGTCTATGTCTAAAGCCGACCTAACTGAAATACAATCTAGCCCTGTGATATGCATTTACATTGATACTATTGGGAGTTAAGTAAATTAATTTAGAGTCACAGTGTATCAGAGCATACGGAGGACTCATGTTTATTTTAGACATTGAGTCAATGTTTGAATTACAGCACTGAGCCAAGCGCACGCGCTGCTTTATACAGGATCATTTGATGTAGTATTTTGGTGCATACACATGGAGGGCCACTATTTTGCCTCTAGGTTTAGACAGTTATGTTTGTTACAACACCTATTTAAAACATATAGTTTACCTCATCCTATTGCACAATTTTTGGTTGCCATTAACCGTTTACAGTAATTCTCTCTCATTACATCCATTGTATGTGGAAGCCCTTTATTTTAAATACTATTGGTAATAAAGTATTTTATAGAATGAAATTGTGAGGTGATCCAAAAAAACTCAGGCAAACATACTTCATTAGCTCATGACGTATGAAGACATCCTCTGATGGAATACCCCTACGGTATCAAGTTGTAATCAATACACCTCCATATTTGTATCACAAACCCACAAAAAAAAAAAATCGAATTAGCTGGTGAGATCCCACTGGCACTGTGGTAGGGATTCAAAGCACTCGTGTCCAGACATATGAACATCGATTTGGGTACGCAGTGAATGGTGTATGAATAGAGACCAATAACTCATATTTGATTGTAGCCTCTTCGTCCTGGGGTTAGGGCTGCCTCCGTTTTCGGAACAATCGTAGAACAGGATAAAGAGAAAACTGAGCACCACTTCCAAGCAGAAGTATCAGTCAGGCCAAGAGCGTACCCACGAAGAAAAAATATCAAAATTTAATGGAACATGTTTAAAAAAGAAACATATTGGGACAAAGCCCACACCAACGCGTTTCTTCACCTTGATAAAGAGCATCGCTCAAAACGCATTGGTGTGGGCTTTGCCCCAATATGTTTATTTTTTATACATGTTCCATTAAATTTTGATATTTTTTCTTCGTGGGTACGCTCTTGGCCTGACTGATTTTTCTGCTTGGAAGTAGTGCTCAGTTTTTTCTTTATCCTGTTCTAATAAAGGATTTTAGTTCAGTCACTATACATATATACCGTGGTGCGCCGCAAAGGGAAGGCAGTAAGCTACCAAATATATGTTTCACTGAAGTGTATACATTCTGTACTCATGCCAAGTTTCCAAACAAGCCCGCGGTACTATACATCAGAGGTGTTATACTCCAGTCCTCAAGACACCCCACCCCCCCAAAAAGGGCAGGTTGTGAGGATATCCTAGCTTCAGCACAGTTAGTTCAATCAGTTCCAGCTTTAGCACAGGTGGCTCAATCAGTGGCTCAGTCTGACACAGTCAAAGACTTTTACACTGTGTCAAAGACTGAGCCACTGATTGAGGCACCTGTGCTAAAGCTGGGATATCCTGAAAAGATTACCTGTTGGGGGGCGGGGGGCTTGAAGACTGAGGTTGAGCATCGCTTCCCTGCATTACCTACTTAGCAGCTGCAGTAGCTGTGCCTGAAATCCATTGCAGGCTTCCCCACACTGTTCTACATTCTCCTGCATCTTATCATATGCTCAGGAAAAGCCAGATTAGACTTGTCTGCTAAGCCAATTGAAGTTCTAAAAAAAGATTTCATGGACGAAACACGGCGGGAAACTTATCTTTGCGATCTCCATTCTTTTCTCACCCTCCCGGCACTGACTTTAGAAATGTAGGTTACTAAAATGTACTGGATATTTTTAGCAACAGAATACAGAACAAATAGAGTGCTGTACTTACTCTGAAAAAAAACTCTTCATTCCATTTTGGGTTCAAAGTCTGCAAAACAAATAAGAGACCCCTTTTAACACATGATTTCAGGTTACATACAGTACATATTTGACTTGACGTTTTTTAACTATAGAATTAAAGCCACAAAAAAGTATTCTGTGATTTGGTTGATATGATTTAAATGATATCCACCTAGTGACCTCACAGAGTACATTTGGGAGCAGGAAGATCTGAGAACAAAGTGAATCTGTAAATAGAGATCTATGGATCGCAGGCAGATCTGTACAGTAACAGGTGATACAGGACTCTAGGACATACAGTATCAATGACAATACCGAAATCATTCACAAGAGGAAAATGACGACAATTTTGTTAATGAATCATTCTTGTGTGGGCTACAACCCGCTTGCATTCCGTCAAGGTAACTCTCAGCATCTTATTTATTCAATGGTTTCTCTCATAAGTGGATTGTACGTTAGATGAATCAGGAGTGCTGCGTCACTTAGCCAGTATATTATTTTTCTTTCTGAATAGTTTCTCCTGTGGCTTTTTAAATCGGATGAAACACATTGTTAAAAACAGTTTCCTTTCTTAGTTTGGAAGAATATGTTTAAAATGGTTTTTTTTACAGTAGCGATCACTATTTTTTTTGATGTTTTTATGACTCAGACCTGCAGCTGCAGCTTTATATTTGCTGTTGCCTACTCACAAAGGTAAAAGACTTTTGACAAAATCATCATATTCAGTATATTCCATCCATTTCCTATTGTGCTTTCAGTAATGAGGCTTCCAGACCTAAACCTGAAAAGTTATTAAATACAAGAGATGTGCTGTTCCGCAAACAACACAAACTTCTAACGCAGAAGCAAATGGGAATCGGGTCCCAGCGCCCTCATATACTGCCATAATCACTCAATTCTGCTAAAAGTCACAACGTTCTGTAGTAATATGGCAAAAATGTGGCAGCAAGTCGATTTTCGTGCATTCCTAAGAATTGTGAATTTTTGCAAAAATGTCACAATAACGCAACATGTAAGCGAAAACAGCACAATAAATTTCCCACAACTAATTTGAAGACATTTGCACAACTACAGTATGAAACGTATCTTATACTATGAACCAGCTATTAAAACTAGGAAAGAAGGTGCAACATACAGTAGTTGGATGAGCTCACAATCCTGGGTATCTGAGATAAAAGGTATAATGCTATCTGCTTGGGAGCGCCTTTGTTTATAGGTCGGATAATACAGACCCTTCTAGTCCCAGTTTTAGATTATTTCTCGAAAACAATGCTACTTGAGTGGGCTTTAACACCCAGAAGCAGAATTAGCTAGCAACCCGGCAACCTCTAAACAAACACTTATTTTAAGAGCTGTACACAAAAGGAAACCATTTTTGTTGTTGTTGTAAAGTAACAAAAAATATCATCTGGGAACCTGGATGAGCTCCATGTTACAAAAACATAACAAAAAATAAACTAATCTTCTCTTATTATGTTTATTCTTCTAGTCATTAAATCTATGTTTTATGACCATACTGTTCGTTATTCTGAGGGCTCCCTGAATAAACATATGAACAACTATATTTTTTTTCATGAGTTCTTATCTTTTTGTAAATAAAGACTTGAAATGCTGTATCAAAATTGAGAGCAGCACAATGTGTGTGTATGTGTATATGTATATATGTATATGTATATATATATATGTGTATATGTATATATATGTGTATATATATATACACATTATATATATATATATATATATATATATATATATATATATATATATATATATATATATATAAAGAGGACGTGCCCCTGCCAGCTTGACCTTAAGAAGGGGCTCCTATAACTCCTCCCCTGGATCGGGGAGGGCGGTGCGGCGGCGGGCCAGCGGGGGGAAGGCCGGCCACCCCTGGTCATGAAAACCCCCGCCCATGGCTGGGGGAGGTCGCTATCCAACCAATATCCTGCATTTTAAATCGGTTCTGTAGTATTTGATAATACTTACTACCTTTTTTATTTTAAAATTCAACGCAAAGCCATTTTTTATGAGTTTTAATATACTGAGCATCTTTTGATTTCTATAGCAGGTTTTAGCCACCTCTCCTATTGCCAATATTCCCAGCAGTTTGAGCTGCAAACTAGAACAATAGATAATGTTACCTTAGTAATATAAAAAAAACATAGTAGCTGCTAAATTACACTGACTGAGGGATTGATTTAAAACTGAAAGGCAGTCATTTAGTGAACCCTTTGAAAGGTAATTAAAGGCTGAATATATTAAAAGCATTTGTTAAGCTTCTTGGACTGCCTCTATGTAGTGCCTTGAAATCCTCCTGCTGGTACATCTTCACCGTGATAAGAAAATCTCTGTGCTTGGACTGGCAGAGATCACTTAAAGCTGCAGTTCAAACAATATCCTACGTGTGTGATTTTTTAATAAAGCCGTTCTGTACTATGAGAAAACACTTGTAGTATTTAAAAAAAAATAAAAATAAATAATTTTGAAGACTTTTTAATGTACAGTATTCTAATGTAACAAGCATTTTTGTTCCCATAGCAACTATATACAAAGTCACATCCCCTTCCCCTTTGGAAACAGCATTACCATTTTGAGCCCTGCACACTCTAGAGGTGAGAAACAATTAAATCTATTGCCTGTCTGGTCACATGATCTTCCTCACAGAACTTTGGCTGTCAGTGCAGCAGAAAATTACCCAAGTTGCATTTACTGAACCTTCAGCTGAATTTCAGCAATCGATTACAAGATATACATCCTGAGGTGGTCAGAAAGGTAGCATACAGCACCTTATTTGAAGTTGCTATTACAGGTAGTCCTCGCTATCCAACGTTTCACTTTACAACGAATGGCATATCCAACGCTTTACAATGCAACCCTACGGGACGTTTTTCGACGCCGGAATGCGTTATCCAACGCTCACCGCCGCTGATAAACATGGGACTCACTTTACAACGGTTTCACTATCCAACGCTACTTCCAGAACGGATTCCGTTGGATAACCGAGGACTGCCTGTATTAGTTGTATTTTTCATGTAACATCTTTGTTATAGTTGATGTAGTAGGAAGAAAAATGGTTTTAACTTTGTTTATAGGCGAATTTTTCTGTATGTATAGTGTTGATTACTAAGGGATACAACAAATATATATGACCCTTGTGTTCCAAATCTTGATGTTTGTTTTATGAAGATGGTGTTGGTCTGTTCTATGCGCAATTACTGCTTGAGATCCAAATTGCTGTTTTTCTGTTGTCAATGGTGTGTTTGCATGTGGGTGGGGGCTGTTTCAAGGTACATACACAGATTTACTTTCAGGGTTCGCCGCATGAACCACTGCGCCCTCCGGTCACTTTGGCTGCTCAGTACGGTGATTAGTAGTCCTCTCCCTGCCTTGTGTAGGCAATCTTGCAGCCCCACTCTGCACTTTAATACATGGGTGCGCAAAGTTTTCGGATTGCGCCCCCCTGCCTGGGAGCCCCAGCGTTTGCGCTACCCTTGGCTTAGAACCCTCCGTCAAATGACGTCTCGGGTCATGTGCACATGACTCCGCAGCGTCATGACACGCGTAGTCATGGCAACGCACCACATCACATGACATGAGCTTGCAGCGTCATTTGACGGCGCGTTACCGAAGACCCGGCTGGCAGCAGGTAAGGGACGTTACAAAGGCCTCATGCCTCTCCCGGCATTTCATTTAAATGCCGTGGGGAACGGTGCGGGGCCTCTGTAACCACCTAGCCCCCTATAGCAAATCTTGAACCCCCTCGGGGTCGCGCCCCCCAGTTTGTGCACTGCTGCTTTAATCGATGCAGGCAGCACGGCTGTCTCTCCATGGACATTCCTCCATAGGCACTGCTGTCTCACCGCACACCACACCACCGCTGATCCCTCTGCCGTCTTTGATTCTGGCGCCAATTGGAATATTACATAGGTAACGCCTTATGGATGCTTGTGAGGTTCAGATTCAGGCTCAGGGTCACCCTTTTTAAAGGAGATCGATCAGCAACTTAGCTAATCACTTGTCAATGTGTAGATTGTATTGATGCACATATTGAATGGAAAAAAAAACACAGCTTGAACTGCAGTTTTAATGGGCATTAACAAAGCGTTATTGTTATACACTTTTCAGCAAAGGAAGCCACGTACACATTGTATAGCAAAGAAAAAAATAAGATGGAGGATCATCCATCTTTTCGTGTCTGCTGATACATAAGTATTATTTACTGCAGTCTGCCTGGTGCTGCTCGGGACACAGATTTGATCACTAATCCAAAACGTCCGTCTTCTGAGTCTTTTGAGCAATTAAGAATGTTTCATTTGACAGTTTCTGCAATGTGCATGTTTATCTTCAGGATACTTTGGAAGTGCTGTAGGGCTCGCTACAATCATTTCTATTACTTGGAGTTTGCCGCCGCACAATGTTCCAATCCCATTTCCTGGCTTTACAAAAGACTTCACACGTAAACCACTAATAAACTAGGGCAGGTACACCAAGCAAAAGGAGGAAGGAGGAGAAGCGTGGGGAAGAGGGTAGGGTTGCCAGGTGTCCAATATTGAACCGGACTGTTCTGTATTTGGACACTCTGTCCAGTAAAATATTAGAGGTAATACTGGACATGTATGTGAAAAAAACAGAAAGTGAATCCCTGCGCTTCTCCCATTGGGCCAACAATAAATGGGGAAATAAATATACATAGTGAAAACTAAATCTGTAAGACAGAGGAGACTTTTAGTTACATCCTTTGCTAATGCCAAGCCTGCTAACCAACGTCAAGGTATGTCTCAGTACATGGACATGTATGTGTATACCGGTATTACCTCTCTGGACATAGTGACCTGACGGCTTGGGGGGGTCACAGAATTTCCCCGAGCAGGGAGAGAGCAGGGTTGCTGCTATGGGGCAGGGCAGCTTCCTCCATCCTGAGTGGTTGCTGCTGGGTAATGCAGACAATCAGGAGGAAGTGTCAGGAGCCTGAGGGGGGGGAGGCAAAGAGGAATAAACAGCATGGAGCGGTAAGAGGTGAGAAGTATGTGTGTGTGCACCTTTCACCATTATGTCCAGTATTTTTGGAAATACCACCTGTCAACCCTAGAAGAGGGGAGAAAGAGGGTGGGGGGAGAGTGAGGGCAAAAAGGTGAGGGGGGGGAGAGCAAGGGTGAAAGAGTGAGGTAATACTTGCCTAACGTAAATAAATGTAGTATGGTGCGCCAGAAAGGTTATAAGCTCAATACATACGGTTACCGGTGCACCTGGCTCAAGGAATACCTACTGTATCAGGATAATCCAGAATCGGTAGAAGGAAGATGAAGCAGGGTATTGACGATTTTGTAATCAAACACATGAATTTATTAGCGACACTTAACAAATTCATGTGTTTGATTACAAAATCTGCAGTGCCCTGCTTCGTCTTAATACTTGCCTAACACCAGGTTATTTAAAGGTAACTCAATGTAGTGCCAACTTAACCGGACATTAAGCCTATGCTAATGGGATATACAACAGAAGTGTAGGAAAAGAACTTCAGATTTTATTTCCTATCATTATTTGCTCTGATATAACCGAGCTTGGTCTATCTGTGGCTGTTTTAAAGAGTCACAAATCTCAAACAGTGAGAACAAGGCAGTTCGTATTTGTACTCCAAACAAAAGTGGTTAGCTGATCGCAAATGTGTTTGTTAAACAACAAATATGTTGTTGATCATTGTGACATGAGGTAAAAGTCATATAGATCATTTGGCACAAGCACTGTTCCGCATGATGACAGAGTGGAAGCCTTCCTTCACTTGTCTTCAGTGCCATTCTTGTCACACTGCTTTGGCCAATACATAGTCTAAATACAGTAGGTACTCACAAAGAACAGCGGCTATCCCATCATGTTACTAATTTGTGGAATGCAGCAACTTAGCATGCTGGTGTGTAGTACACAATACATACAAGAGGAAATGTAGAAAAGATGGCCAGTATACATTGCGGATATATACACAGTCCAGTGCTTGCAAGATGTAATATACAGTATTCTGTTCTACAATGGCCCAGCACTCGTACAGGAAACCAAGACTCGGTGAATCAGGACTGCACTGACCAGGAGTGATGTTTGCAATACCGTCATTAAGGCTCTCTGTGTCCTCCGAGATACAGCTCCTAGTCCTGTCCAGGTTATGTAAAAAGGGTGCTCCCATAAAATGCATACTGTACTGTATATATACACATTATACAATTGAAGTTCCTTATTGCCATTTTTTTTTAACTTAGATTTTATTGTTTTATCGGGGGAGGGTGCAAGAGATACAGAATGGGTGGGGGGGGGGAGAATACAGTACAAGAAGTGGGGTACCAACAAATGTGGAGGATTAATCTCATCTCTTATCTGGTTTATCATTGGACCAGGGTCTGGGGTTATGAAGAATTGATCAATGGATCCCAAATCCTATGGAATTTTGGCACGTTGTGGTTAAGAATGGAGGTCAGTATTTCCATTACTGTAGCTTTACTGCATTCATTTTCATGGATAGTTGAATCATTGACAGTGCTTTGAGCTTCTTCCAAGCAACGGCTCACTGTTAGAATGTTTGTGATGAGATATTGGTTATGAGAACTCAGGTTTTCGATTGGTTTAGCTAAAATCATCACCCCTGGGTTCATTGGTTTTTGATCTCCAGAACTGCTTCTATAAGATCAATAACCTTTGACCAGAATGGTTGAATAATAGGGCAGGACCAAAGAATATTAGATACTGATCCCACCTTGCCACATGCCCTCCAGCATAGATCTGACAAGTCAGGGCAACACACCTTCCATCTAACAGGGGTCTTTTACCATCTGAACATAATCTTGTATATATTTTCTTTTGTGGTTGAACATATTGAGGTTTTAAATGCCCTTACCCATATATCCTCCCAATCATCCCACGAAATCTCCAATTGAAAGTCTGCCTCTCACTGCAACATACTGTATACCTGTGCTGGGAGGTTCAACCAACTGGGACCAATTCTCTATAGAGGATGAAGTTCAATCCTTTGTTATAGATTTTGGACATACACATTTTTTCGAAAGTGGAAAGTCCGGGGAACCTCTGGTTCGGGGAAAGGGAGTAAATAAAATGTCTCAGTCTGAGATATATTCCAAGCAACGATCCCGAGGAACACAAAATGTTTTCCTTAATTCCTCAAATTCCATAACCCCGTCCACTTGGAGTAAATCTTTTATATATACTACGCCCATATCTTTCCACAGTTTGAAGACAGAATTTGGTAGTCCCGGAAGGAAATCTGGGTCATGATAAAGAGGAAAGTCTCGAGTGAGACGTAGAGAGATTAAACTTCAACTTTCTCCATATTTTCAGGGTGAAATTGATATTTTGGTGAGATCAAAAATACTGTAAGTTAGGGATGTCATCCTTTTGGCACCTTAAAGCGGTAAGAGCAATGGGGACACAAATGGCTCTTTCGATGTCTACCCGACACTTTATGCCCTTATCCAAATGCCAGGATGGGATCTCTCTAAGGTGCGTAACATCAAGGTAGATCAGGGACTGCTTGGTCTCCCTCTGATTTTGAAGAGAACAGGACCAATCTAGAGACTCTGGGCCGTCTACCTCTCCATATGAACTGGAAAAAACTTTTTTGTATATCTTTTATCAGATTGGTAGGGATAGTGATTGGTAAGGTTGTAAAGAAATGTACAATTCTAGGGAGGATGTTCATTTGTATTGAACAGATACAGCCCAGCCATGACATTTGGTTGTTATTCCAGAGAGAAAGGACCCTTTAAATTGTGGCTCAAAGTGCGGGGTAGTTATCAGTAAACCAGGCATTATAATTTTTGGTCAGGTTAATGTCCAGGTATTTGAGGCAAGGGTCTTTCCATCTATATTAAAAAATGAGGTGAAGCAGTCTCAATTCGTCAGGAGGGATAGAGATATTCAGAGCCTCCGACTTGCTAGTATTGATTTTATACACCGGGAGAGAACCAAAATCTGATGAGTTTTTATGTAAGCAGGGCAGGGAAACCAAAGGCTCCATGAGGATTAAAATCATGTCATCAGCAAAGAGAGATTTTGTGTGTTTGTTGGCCTTCTAGACAAAATCATCCCAGTGTTTCTTTCTTTGGCCATTAAATACTACAACTGAAACCCTACATAATGCACCAGATAAGGGCCTAAAAAAAATAGGACAGAAATGCATACCATACACCCATCTAAACCCAAGTCTAAACTGAGGGAGAGAGGTCATAACACCTACAAAAAAATGCATCTTGACAACCTTCCCATGCTTCCTGTATTATTCTCTCAATTTTCTAATTCATTAAAGCGGTAATGTCCTAAAACACTGCGTTAAGTAGTAAGAGGGATATTATTCTATGCCAGGGGTGGGCAACTCCAGTCCTAAAGGGCCACCAACAGGTCTTCAGGCCATCTCTGCTTCAGCACAGGTGGCTCAATCAGTGGCTCAGTCATTACTTGTGCTGAAGCAGGGATATCCTGAAGACCCGTTGGTGGCCCTTGAGAACTGGAATTGGCAACCTCTGTTCTATGCTTTCGGTTTCGATTTTTCCTTTCACCAATCCAGCTTCTCCCTCTGGTCCATACACCATATTCATCATCAGCTTCCTGATTATGCATCGTCTTTGCATTTCTGTATTTGTTACACTGAATAATGAAGCCGATAATAAAGGTTAAGTAACAAGGAGAAGCAACAGCGTATAAACCTTGTATTCCACAGTTCTGAAACATGCTTTCAGCAGCAGTCCATTCCAGGGACAGGCGGGACAAGGACACGAGTAACACATTTACCCATTCTGCATGGTAAAAATATACAGAGTATATACAGACATATCGTCCACTAATTTCCCATATTGCACTACTAATCCACAGGGCTATGGGCTCTCTTGGTGTTTAGAGGGCTTTACAGGAATATAGTATATACATCTGAGGTTAAGGACTGTAATTATTGTAATTTGTAATTATTGTGGAATATAGTATTGCTTTTTCAGTAAAAAATATTCTTGCATAGAAGCTTTGAACAGTTGGAAGTGCATAAGTTACTCCATATTATAGGCTAAAGCTGTAAAATTCCAGGCATTATTGAAATTCCTGCTCTCTGATTGGTTACAATTCCGGGCATTATTCATTCAGTAATGCCCGGAATTTTTGCAGCTTGCCATGTGTTTATTGCCAATGTGTTTATTTCCAGCCAATCAGCTTTCAGAACAGCTCTGAGACAGGGCAGGGGATTGGTCAGGAAGAAGTAGCCAGGCAGTGACTCCTCCCCCTCCCTCCTTGAACAGAGCTGAGAGATTCAGTTGAATTGGAGAGGGAAAGAGTGTGTGTGTGTGGATGCAAAGTAAGTGGCTGTCTGCAATTTGTTTGTGGCTGCAGTTTCTGTCTGTCTAGTGCAGGGCTGCACAACATACGGCCCCGGCGCCAGTTTATTAAATAAATAAATAATAATAATTTTAAAAAAAAGTTACATTTTTTTTTTTAAATGGCGGCGATTCATCCCCCCCCTCCTCCCCTCCCTCTCCCTCCCTCCCCGTCCCCGGGTTTTACAGTGCGTGGGGGCAGCAGCAGCATGAGGAGGATGCCCTGAGTATTTTTTTTTTTTCCAATAGCAGGATGCCGGGGGCGGGGCTTAGTACCAGGGAGAGGGGGAGAGGATGTGCTGATGCTGATCTAAGAGAGGTGTGTGTGTGTGTGTGTGCGTGCGTGCGTGCGTGCGTGTGTGTGAAAATGGGCTGGTGGGGGGTGAGTGGGTGTGAAAAACGGGCTGCTGGGGGGGTGGGTGTGAAAAACGGGCTGGTGGGGGGGTGGGTGTGAAAAACGGGCTGGTGGGGGGGTGGGTGTGAAAAACGGGCTGGTGGGGGGGGGTGGGTGTGAAAAATGGGCTGGTGGGGGGGTGGGCTGCTGACATGTGAGGGGGGGGTGGGCTGCTGACATGTGAAGGGGGGGTGGGCTGCTGACATGTGAGGGGGGGGGTGGGCTGCTGACATGTGAGGGGGGGTGGACTGCTGACATGTGAGGGGGGGGTGGGCTGCTGACATGTGAGGGAGGAGGGTGGGCTGCTGACATGTGAGGTGCAGGGGGGAAGTGATGTGAGGTGCCGGGGGAGAGAGAGTGATGTGCGTTGCAGGGGGGGGGAGTGTCATATTGAGGGGAGGGGGAAAGAGTGTCATATTGAGGGGAGGGGGAGAATGTGTCATATTGAGGGGAGGGGGAGAGTGTCATATTGAGGGGAGGGAGAGAGAGTGTCATATTGAGGGGAGGGAGAGAGAGAGAGAGTGTCATATTGAGGGGAGGGAGAGAGAGAGTGTCATATTGAGGGGAGGGAGAGAGACAGTGTCATATTGAGGGGAGGGAGAGAGAGAGTGTCATATTGAGGGGAGGGAGAGAGTCATATTGAGGGGAGGGGGAGAGTGTGTCATATTGAGGGGAGGGGGAGAGTGTCATATTGAGGGGAGGGAGAGAGAGTGTCATATTGAGGGGAGGGAGAGAGTGTCATATTGAGGGGAGGGAGAGAGTGTCATATTGAGGGGAGGGGGAGAGTGTGTCATATTGAGAGGAGGGGGAGAGTGTGTCATATTGAGGGAATTGGGAGAGTGTCATATTGAGGGGAGGGGGAAAGAGTGTCATATTGAGGGGAGGGGGAAAGAGTGACATATTGAGGGGAGGGGGAAAGAGTGTCATATTGAGGGGAGGGGGAAAGAGTGTCATATTGAGGGGAGAGAGAGAGTGTAATATTGAGGGGAGGGGGAGAGTGTCATATTGAGGGGAGAGAGAGAGTGTCATATTGAGGGGAGGGGGGGAGTGTCATATTGAGGGGAGAGAGAGAGTGTCATATTGAGGGGAGGGAGAGAGAGTGTCATAGTGAGGGGAGGGGGAGAGAGTCATATTGAGGGGAGGGGGAAAGAGTGTCATATTGAGGGGAGGGGGAAAGAGTGACATATTGAGGGGAGGGGGAAAGAGTGTCATATTGAGGGGAGGGGGAAAGAGTGTCATATTGAGGGGAGAGAGAGAGTGTAATATTGAGGGGAGGGGGAGAGTGTCATATTGAGGGGAGAGAGAGAGTGTCATATTGAGGGGAGGGGGGGAGTGTCATATTGAGGGGAGAGAGAGAGTGTCATATTGAGGGGAGGGAGAGAGAGTGTCATATTTAGAGGAGGGGGAGAGAGTGTCATATTTAGGGGAAGGGGAGAGAGTGTCATATTTAGGGGAGGGGGAGAGAGTGTCATATTCAGGGGAGGGGGAGAGTGTGTCATAGTGAGGGGAGGGGGAGAGAGTCATATTGAGGGGAGGGGGAGAGAGTCATATTGAGAGGAGGGGGAGAGAGTGTCATTTAGGGGAGGGGGAGAGAGTGTCATATTGTGGGAAGAGAGACATGGGGGGGATGCTGACTTGGGGGGGGGCTGCTGACATGGAATGGGCTGGGGATGTGGAGGGGGTATTGTGTGTTTGATGTGGAGGGGGGTATTGTGTGGGTGAGGGGGAGAGATGGGGGTATGAGAGATAGATGGGGAGTATCATAAAGGTTGATAGTGAGGGGATCTGGGGGAGATATGAGGATGAGGATGAGGATGAGGATGAGGATGAGGATGAGGATGATGATGAGGATGATGATGATGATGATGATGATGATGATGATGATGATGATGATGATGATGATGATGATGATTTAACCCGTGCGGCCCAATTTTTTTTTCCTTGGAGCAGTTCGGCCCTTCTCACTTTACGAGTTGGGCAGGCCTGGTCTAGTGTGTGTGTATGCTGTTGTGTTGTATGTGTGTGTAGCAGCAGAGATGGTGTGTAGCAGCAGTTTGTATGTGTGTAGAGATGCTATGTGTTGTGTGTTGAGCTGCTGTGTTGTGTGTGTGTGTGTGTAGAGGTGCTGTGTTGTATGTTGAACTGCAGTGTGTGTGTGTGTGTGTGTGTGTGTGTGTGTGTGTGTGTGTGTGTGTGTGTGTGTGTGGAGAGCTGCTGCGTGTGTGTGTGTGTGTGTGTGTGTGTGTGTGTGTGTGTGTGTGTGTGTGTGTGTGTGTGTGTGTGTGTGTGTGTAGAGCTGCTGCGTGTGTGTGTAGAGCTGCTGCTGCGTGTGTGTGTGTGTGTGTAGAGCTGCTGCGTGCGTAGAGCTGCTGCGTGTGTGTGTGTGTGTGTGTGTGTGTGTGTGTGTAGAGCTGCGGTGTGTGTGTGTGTACACAGAGGGGGCAGCAGTGTGTGGATATAGATAGCTGCAGTGTAAGTGTAAATAGAGGTGCTTTAATGTATTTACCATTTTATTTTATTTAAAAAATCTATATACTATACAAAAGTGTCTATTATTTATTTTAAAAAAAGCCTACATTTAGCCTATGATAGTAATAATCCCCTCAGGGATTTTCTTCGAGGATTATTACTTAATTACATTTCAGTACATTACAGCTCAACTAAAACAAATATCTACTGCATATCCGGGAAGTGTTGGCTTCCAAGGCATTGGAAACATATTACACTTTACATTGGCCTCCAACTGATGTAAATGTCACATTCAACTTTCACCCATTTTCAGTGACGCTGTGTGAATTATGGAACTAAACTTACCGTGTGTTTACGATCTCAGCAGCAATTTCCAGCCCAAAGCACCGAATCCATATTTCTCATACATACGTATGTCATGAAACAGAGACAATAAATGGCTTTGTTCCTGCAAACCTAAATGAATACGTTTCAGAGCTGGGATTTTGTTAACACAGCTCCACCTTTGGGTGACAAGGATAATAGGCTCTACACTGAATATTGCTTGTATTGTTGCAATATTTATCTGCGAGAGAGATTGGGATGTACAGTATACAAAGCAGAGGAGACAATCAAATAAACAATGATGTTTTGTACAAATAAATATGGAATTGAAGATGACAACATAAAACATTGTTTTTCTAACTCGTTCAGAAGGGTAATATTTCCTTTGTTCTGCTGTACTGTACATTATCTTAGTAAATTGCCAACAGCCAGAACAATAAAAATCATCAGTCATTTACCGGTAACCGAGTTAGCTCATACTGTAGATCAGACTCCTGGGGACACAGAAGATCCAAGTCTATTCTATATTAGTCTGCATGATATTATTTTTTTGCAAGGAAATGTAGGTAGAATGGCTCAGGTCTCTTCTGCCAATAGTCAAAGTAGTCTTATTAGAGAATGGAATTGAAAGACAAAAACCCAAGAAGTGAATATGGAGCCCTTGGCAGAGACACACGGTCACATGGCTCACAACAGGAGAAAGGTACTCAAGGGAGAATATCTCCAGAGAAGAATAAGAAGGACCTCTAATTCTAGAAGATCCATCGACACCCGAGTGGGACCTTTAAAAGGAAAACTGACTAATTGCTCTTTATTATGTAACTGATACCATATTGAAGGTGTGACCTGTTACTAATACACCGTCATCTCTGTTATTACGGTATATTCGCTCTGCTCTCAGGTTTTTCCTGTTCACGGATGACAGCTCCTGTAACATGGATTTGTAAAGCTTGATATCAGAGATAATTAGTCCTGTGTGGCAATGCATTCGTATTCCTTCTAGGTTAGTTAGACTTGCGCTATGCAGCTAGGGTGTCAGGACAACTTTGTGTTTCACAGAATGAGTAATTCTCCCCTTCATGCCTGTACTGCATCTCTAACAAAGGCTAGTGATACAGGACCATGTTATCCTTATTTATTACTGTAACTGCTCAGGGATCTCCCATCAAACAATACACAGCAAAATAATTACCCTATTACCATAAGATGTAAGACTAAGTTAAGAATGATAACATTACACAATCCCGTTCCCGTCTGTTCTGTTTTTACTACAATACTCAAAAACAGGCCATGAGTATTTCTTATACATCGATGCTGTCAATGTCACTAACAGTACAGCATGTCCCATCTTATAAAACAGGAAGTTGGCACCTGCAATATTGCCACAGCGCGCAGACAAATGTCACAAGAACTTTCAGAACAAAATACAATAATGCAACCCCAAAAAACAGTTCAAAATGTCATTAAATAAGGGTATAGAGTGTGAAGGTTATACTCAAAAATAAAGAAAAATATGAATTAAAATATGTATTTGTTGTACAGAAATGTATAGAAAATAAAAAGGGTATAATGCATTTAAAAACAAAATCCATAAAACAGGCTGCGAATCACTGACAGACAGACTTATAAGTGGTGCCAATATAGGGCCAGGTATATATCAAAGAAAAACAAAACACATTGCTTTGATACAGACCACCATTTCAGAACGGCTCAACTTCTGTATGTTTGGGACAGATTCTGCACAACCTAATGCCCTGTGCCGAAAATTAGATGCACCGCAGAACGCTATCAAAGAAAACAATTCATTTCTGACTGACTAATGCTTTTACATAGCGCAGTCGCTCACTTAACCCTCTCAATGCCATAATACAATATAAGAAACACCGCTTATACTGACCAGATAGTGGAAAGATGACTGTTCCACACTGCCAAAAAAAAAGTAAAACTTCAATGTCCCCAGAGGTTATAACGCTGCCCAGCCAAGCCTGTAAATGTCTGTGCAAAGTCTTGCAGCTAGTGCTTGCGACACTACAAACCCATGGACTCACCAACCAATAACATCATTGCTTTCTGTTTTCAAAACAAGTCTAACTACTACCTACACTGCACTCCAAACAACAAACACCAGGCTGCTGTACCAATGGTAAACAATTCAATACGACAATGTGCTTTCCCTACAGAAAACATTTGTGTGCTATATATATATATATATATATATATATATATATATATATATATATATATATATATATATATATATATATATACCACCACTATTAGGGTTATGGTGGGTAAAAAAAGTGACTAAAACCCTCCACAGTAAAGCATAAAGCAACTGTAAATATATATATATATATATATATATATATATATATATATATATATATATATATATATATATATATATATTAGTGTAATACTCATTTAAAAACAATAAAAACCTGCCTGTGCCTTTCCATTGTTTGTATTAAAGAAAGAATTGATTAAATAATTTGCGACAAATAAAGGCAAAACATTTTTTATAAGAGTCAAAGTGTGGAATTTCTAATCCAATGTCAACTATTTCAAGAACATACTTTTAATTAGATACTTTTAATTAGACATAATCTCTTAGCAAACTAAAAACACAGACCCACATTATTATATATTTATAAATATAATTGTACCAACTGGAGCGCTACTGGGAAAGTGACCACAAATATACAGCAGTAAACAAAGCCACAACGTACATCTAATATAGTGCAGGAATTAACTAAATAATGTGTCATATGTTAAGTCTGCAACCATGTACCTAAAGGTGCGCCCGTTTCAGCAGGCCCTACCACTATCAATGTGTCCTTAGTAATTGTATTTCCTCCACTACATAGAGAAAAGAGGAAACGCAGCAATCAGTAGCATGGGATGCGAGACATGTAAACGGTGTCTAAGGCCTCGATCAGGCAGGGTGCTACTGTACACGACATGCGTGCGCTTAGGTGCGTGCGCACGTTCGCCACTCTTTCGGTTTGTTCTGTGGGAGTTTTCAAACAGAAAACGACACCCGGCGGCGAAGTACAGCGCTGACGCGGCTGCACTTGGAGACAACTGAAGTTGTAATTTCAGGCAGCAGCCGCGTCACATGTATTTTGCCAGCCAAACACAAACACAAACACACACACACACTTTGTTTCTTTTTTTTATATTAAATGGATGACGTTAAGTCCCGCCTCCAAGTCTCGTCATTCTGTCTGCTGGGGATGAGCACACATCGCCCAGCAGACAGAGGCTCGCAAACGTGGACGCACGGAAGTGTAGCAGCTGTCTGAGCCTATCCTATAATATAGGAGCACTGCTAATATAGAACCTGCTGATTAAATAGGGATGGGATAGGAGAGCTTAAACTAGGAGGAGGGGCCAGGATCCTCCCAACTATTTACAATTAGACATGAACTTGCCAAGATATTATACGTCTAATTGTAAAATGTTGGGAGACATGTGGCCCCTCCTCTTAGCGTAAGCTTTCCCCTCGCATCCCTATTTAGTCAGCAGGAGCAAGTATACACAGGTAATCAAAGTCATCATTGAGATGTATTCCCCCAGTAGAACACGGTTGTAGCCTTTGCTGCAGCAATAAGGGAAGTATTTATATTTTTTCTTGCACTTTTCAAGATTTTTGTTCACAATTTCTTATGGCACTTCTGATTTTCTAACCAGTTTTAATTGCACTGTAGCTCACACATAGCACATATACTGCTGCTAAATTATAACCCCTGAGGCACTGCACACATCACCCATCCCCATTGACATTAGCTCACAAGGTGACACCATGCGGCCGGCACCGACAGGGGGGAGAGCTGGGACAGGAGTCCCGTGCATAGTGACGGAGGGGGCCTGGAGAGCGCTGGACGTTGCTGCCGGGCTGCCTCCTCCCTGGCTTGAGAGCGCGCCTCCTGCTCCTCCTTCCACCCCCCTGCTGGTGTTCGCGCACCTCCTCAACTCCTCCCCTGGTGTGCGCGGGAAGGCCGCGCCGCATCCTCAAGGTAAAATGTGGGGGAGGCAGGCTATTGTAGGGAGGAGGGGGGCGGTGTGGTACTATTGTGGGTATGGGGGCAGGTGGGGTATATTGTGCGGGATGGGGCAGGTGGGGTTCTATTGTGGGGGAAGGAGGCAGGAGTGGGTCTTGTGTGGAGGAGGAGGGCTGGTGTGGGGCAAGGGGGTATTGTGGGGGAGGTGGAGCTATTGTGGAGGAAGGTGGCCAGTGTGGGGCTATTGTGGAGAAGGGGGGCTATTGTGGGGCATGGGGTGAATTGTGGGGCTTATGTGGGGCATTGTTGGGGAGGTGGTGCTGTTGTGGGGGGGGGGGGGATTATGGGGCCATTGTGTGTGTGTGTTGTAGGGCCAGGGACTATTATGTGTGTATTGTAAGGTAGGGATAGTGTGGGTATTCTGGGGGACGGAGGTATTGTGTGTGTGTGTGTTGGGGGAGGAGAGCAAGAGTGCTGAAGGGATTGAGGGGGGAGAGAGAAGGGATTGTGGAGGGAGAGAGAAGGGATTGTGGAGGGATAGAGAGAAGGGATTGTGCAGGGATAAAGTGAAGGGATTGTGGGGGTTGAGAGAGAAGGGATTGAGGGGCGGAGAGAGAAGGAATTGAGGGGGGGAAAGAGAAGGGATTGTGGGGAGGGAGAGAGAAGGGATTGTGGGGAGGGAGAGAGAAGGGATTGAGGGGGAGAAAGAGAAGGGATTGAGGGGGGAGAGAGCGAAGGGATTGAGGGGGGAGAGAGCGAAGGGATTGAGGGGGGATAGAGAGAAGGGATTGAGGGTGAAAGGGAGAAGGGATTGAGGGGGGAGAGAGAAGGGATTGTGGGGGGGAGAGAGAAGGGATTGTGGGGGGAGAGAGAAGAGATTGTGGGGAGGAGAGAGAAGAGATTGTGGGGGGAGAGAGAAGGGATTGTGGGGAGGAGAGTGAAGGGATTGTGGGGAGGAGAGAGAAGGGATTGTGGGGAGGGAGAGAAGGGATTAAGGGGGTTGAGAGATAAGGGATTGAGGGGGTTGAGTAGTATTAGATAATAGTTTAAAAAAAATAGATGTTATTCAACTCTACGCCATTTTTAATGAGTTTTAATATAATGAGCATCCCTTGATGATTTAAAAAAAAAAATTGTGCCGCTTGGATTGTCTCGAAGATAAAGGGATTTTTTTTTAAAACTTGTCTCTTGACTTCAAAGCCTGGAGTAAAAACACAATTAAACCTCATTTTTAAAACAGGAAACAAACTCCTTAACAATATAACTTTTATTTGACCTACACCGTGACATCTTTTGAACTGGTTTTGCCACAATGCTGCAGCCGGAAGACATTAGTAGCGAGACCCCAAAGTGCTGTGGGTTCTTGATGCAGAGGGGGCGGCCTGCAGACAGCCCAGTGTGTCATTTTATACATGGAACCGGTAAATAATACGGTACTAGGCCAACCTATCTGTATCTTCACTTCTGCTCCTCAAACCATTCACAATTGGTAGAACTATGACTGAAGATAGGACGATATCAAGCCTAAATAATAAAGGTCTTATATTGTCTATATACTTATATATTCAGCATGTAATTAGTTAAAATAAATAATATAGTATTAAATTAGAAATTATATTGGAAAATGATTAGCCGACTCTGCAAAGATAAGAAGATAAATCAATCTGAAGACAGGCAGGTGTAGAAATGTTTCATGTGATTTAAGAAACCTGGTATGTTTAATGTTGGCTGGGTTGAATAGTAGATGGTCTTGAGTTTGGAATCAAAGGTTAGTTAAATAGATAGAAAGACAAGACAATAGAAATAGATCTTAAAAGATTAGGAACATAGTTACTTAGTGACAAAACAAAGAAGGGTCTTCTAAATCAAAGTAAATATTGCTAAATGAAGAAACAGTGTTCTGATGTTGATGATCAACTAAGAACATTTTGGCTGACGGTGAGAAAAACAGGTGCTTGCTAAAATGTATAAAGATTGTACTTGGATTTATAGAATTCAGAATCATTTAACATCACCAAGCTAAGAACAGCCAAGCTAAAGATTCTCCACTCTATAACTAAATTCTTTATACCTTAACAGGGCCACCGACAGCTTTCATTGGGCCCAGGACTAGAGGGGAAGGGGGGGGGAAAGAGAGAAATAGGTATAAGTTAATGGGGGAGAGAAATACAGTAGGTACAGGGTGAGGGGGGAGAAATAGGTATACGATAATATGGGGGAGAAATAGGTATAGGGTAATGGGGGGGGGGGGAATAGGTATAGGGTAATGGGGGGGGAGAAATAGGTATACTATAATGTGGGGGAGAAATAGGTATAGGGTAATGGGGGGGAGAAATAGGTATAGGGTAATGGGGGGGAGAAATAGGTATAGGGTAATGGGGGGGGGAGAAATAGGTATACGATAATGTGGGGGATAAATAAGTATACGGTAATGGGGGGGAGAAATAGGTATATGGTAATGGGGGGGAGAAATAGGTATAGGGTAATGGGGGGGGAGAAATAGGTATAGGGTAATGGGGGGGGGGGAAATAGGTATAGGGTAAGAAGGTGGGAGAAATAGGTATAGGGTAAGAAGGGGGGAGAAATAGTTATAGGGTAAGAATTGGGGAGAAATAGGTCTAGGGTAAGAAGGGGGAGAGTAGTGGTGTACGGAGTACCCGGAATTACTCTGCACTTTTTCAGCTACCCAGACATTACCCGGACCCGGCAACTGAGAAGTGGGCCCTGTGTCGGGTAATACCCGGTGTCGGGTAATGTCAGGGTAGCTGAAAATAAACAAATCACTTACCACCAAAACAAATGCATTGCCTCCGCCGCGTGCGCTTATAGTAAGCGCGACCGACGGTGCGATGGAGCGACGGCTTCATCGCGATCGCTTTAAGTCATCTCAATTTGATTTTTCCAGCGACGGCAGCCTGACCTCACCGTCGCTATATGCGCAGCCTTACACAGCACAGCAGCAGGTAAGCAGTGTGGCTGGGGAACCACGTGACCGGAGCAGGAGCGTTCCTGTTGGACAGCCGTCTATCCAATAGGAACGCTCCTGTCACATGGTTCCCCAGCGGCACACACACACACACACACTACTTACCTGCTGCTGTTCTGTGTAACGGATTCCTGCTGCTCCCACGCAGGCTGAAGACGCTTCGAAGGCTGCCACCACCACAGGACCACTGCTGCTCTTCATAGATGTCTCCTTGGTCTTCCTCCACCCTGCAGGTAAGTGCCAACCGGGTACCCAGACCGGTAGAACTATTGATTTTGGCCGGGTAACCGTTTTTTTTTTTTTAAATAAATGACTACTGTACCCGGTACAATACTAGGGGAGAGAAATAGGTATAGGAAAAGGAGGGGGGAGAGAAATAAGAAGGGGGGAGAGAAATAAGAAGGGGGGAGAAATGGGTATGGGTAAGGGGAGGGGGAAATAGGCATAGGGTGAGGGGAAAACAGGTTTAGGGTGAGGGGGAAACAGGTATAGGGTGAGGGGGAAATAGGTATAGGGTAAGGGGGAGGGACAAATAGGTATAGGGCAATGGGAAAATAGGTATAGGGTAAGGGGGGGAAATAGGTATAGGGTAAGGGGAAAATAGATATAGGGTAAGGAGAGGGGAAAAAAGGTATAAGGTAAGTGAGAGGGGAAAATAGGTATAGGGTACGGGGGAGGGGAAAATAGGTATAGGGTACGGGGAGGGGAAAATAGGTATAGGGTAAGGGGGAGGGGAAAATAGGTATATGGTAAGGGGGGGAAATAGGTATAGGGTAAGGGGAAAATAGATATAGGGTAAGGAGAGGGGAAAATAGGTATAGGGTACGGGGAGGGGAAAATAGGTATAGGGTACGGGGGAGGGGAAAAATAGGTATAGGGTACGGGGGAGGGGAAAATAGGTATAGGGTACGGGGGAGGGGGAAATAGGTATAGGGTGAGGGGGAAATAGGTATATATGTTTTATGTAAGGTTAATAAAAGTTACATTTTATTCAAGAGTGGTGTGCATATAAGTGAATTTTTCTTTGAGCACACAGCCTTGTGAGCGTGTTTTTTCCTGATTCATTTCAGTTCACACCCACCCATTAATTATCGACTATTTTATATCTAATTTGTATGGTTTCTAGTTGATCACTCCCTACCCACCCCTCTTTTTTGAGTTTTACGGTACCTTGGTATGAAGTAAGGGCTGGAGGAGGAAGCAGTAACACTTGGGTGGTGGGCGAGCGGAGGCACAAGGAGGGGGCTGTGAAGGGAACTGCAACAGCCCACAGAGGAGCCTCGAGACAGCCCACAGAGGGTCCATGTGAAGGGGACTGCAATGTCCCATGGAGGGGTTCCATGAAGGGTCTTTGAGGTGGCCTGCAGGGGGGCCCTGTGAATGTTGTGGTTACTCCTCAAATCGGTAGGGTCCAGAGGGCCGTGGGTGGGGGAGGGTTGAGAGGGGAGAGAGAGAACTGGGTTGCAGCGGGCCCTGGGGCGGTAGGACAGAGTAGGAATAAGCAGCTGCACAGCCGGGAAGATTCAAACATGTCTTTCCCGCCTGTTCAGTTCGTTATATTGACTGCTAGTCCCCAGGAAGCCACCAGGAAGGCCATGATTGTCTCTTCAGCTAAGCTAGTCATGTGTGTTTCCCTTACTGACTTGGCCCCTGATTCACCGGGCCCGGGACAGGAGTACCGGCTGACCCACCTGTCGGCGGCACTGTGCCTGAATGATGTAACTAACTGAAATGATGCTGTAAAAGAGGTACATTGAGAAAAGAACCGGACCGTGGATTATTTGATATGTGGGTAGATACGGTGAGGGGGTCTCTGGGAGTTGGAATATGGTATGGGGACTCTGTGACTCATTATGGTATGCTAAGATTGGAACAGGGCGACAAGGGAGTTAATCAGCTTGTGCGAGGCTGGCAGAATAACCGTCTAGGAGGAATGGGGAAGTGAAAGTAATAAGATTAGCCAGAAAAAGATTGTTTCCAGGCAGTTTAGGGCTCAAGATAAGATTACGGAAAGTTAAGGGGGTACGTTATAATAAATATGTGCCAAGCAGAAAAATATATCTTGTCAACAATATTCTTTGTATGGGTATTGCATTGATTACATTGTATAATGATTGACTAATGTACAGTATATCCGGCTGTGGAGTATATACAGTATGCTTTTGTATCACCAATAATTTCAGACCAAGCCTTTGAGACTTCCTCATTTTGGTCTCCTTGCATATGGTTGGTAATAAAAATCATCACTCATTTATCCTATTTTGGCCTGGCCATTCGATTGTTTCAGGCAACGACAGCTATATATTGAAAGGTGGGCCGTTTATTTGCACCCATCTAACGAGCAAATGTTCAATGACCGTGTAAAGTCTTCGGCTGCTCATGTTTTCCACATGTGAAGTTATATCTTTCGGAAAACTTTTTTTTTTTTTTACACTAAAAAGAAAACAAGAGAAGGCCATGTTCAGGGGGCAAGATGCTAGCATTGTAGGAGTAAAATGTGTACACTGTTGGCTTCTGGGAGGGATTGTTTATTTAAGTAATATTCTGGCCCACTCATCCCATAGATTTTACTGCAAGCTCGCATCCATTCTGAACAGGTACATACAGTAGGGGGAGCAATATGGGAATACTGCCTGTCTCCACTTGACAGCTCTTTCAGCAGACACAGGCCCCTATTCAAAGTTAAGTCACCCCCCCCTCCCGCCCCCCTGTGCTGCTGAAGAAATCAGATACATTCAAATAAATAAGACTAAAATCCCAAAGTAATGGAGCTGAAATTCCATGCAAGGTAAATCATACTCTTGTTTATTTCTACACAATATTTCAGCACACATTTGCCCCCCAGTGTTAAGCTCCAATTCCCACAGTGCGGTTGCACTGTGTAGATTCTGCCATAACAGAAGGTACGTGATATGAACCATGCAAGAGCTGCAAAGCTCCAAGCACAATTCCCCGCACCCAGGTGGGTAAATGTAATGTATTGCACAGGAACTTGAGCAGTTCACTTGTTTATAAAAATACAAGTTTTCAGAAAATACATTCTAGCTCCGGCCAGAAATAGACCAAATGAGCTAGTCTTGTTCAGAAAACGTTTACTATAAACAGACTGTAGTGATGACTACACAAGGCACAATGTACAGTATGCTGGACACTACTGGAGTTTACCATTTACCTTACCATAAATACTGTATATAAAGTTTAGGTAACAAAAGTGTTGATACAAAATACAATATTAGCACTTTCTCCGTTCAAGAAGCTTTTCTCTGGACTTTCTGCAGCCGACGACATTGGAGTCTTGCCGTAGCAATGGATAAAATGGATATGATTATTATGTTATCCCTGTGTGGTTCTGACAGCATTCGTTGGGCTATACTGTATAATATAAATAGAAAGTGGCTGATTATCGGCAAACATTTACAATCCTGAATACAGGCATACCCCGCATTAACATACGCAATGGGTCCAGAGCATGTATGTAAAGCGAAAATGTACTTAAAGTGAAGCACTACCTTTTTCCCCACTTATCGATGCATGTACTGTACTGCAATCGTCCTATACAGGCAGTCCTCGGTTATCCGACACAATGCGTTACTCAAAATGGCGTTGGATAGCGAAACGTCTTAAAGCGAAACACGTTTTCCCATAGGAACACTTTATAAATGAAAGGTTCCGTTCCTGAAGGCATTTTTAACACTAAAATACACCAAATATTTTATGCAGGCAATAAGATATGCAGCACACACAAATTATATAGTGTATATATTATATAGTATAATATTATATATATACGCTCTTACGATGCTTTGCAACGTTGTTTATGTGAATGTGTATATATATATATATATATATATATATATACATACACACACACAACGTTGCAAAGCGTCGTAAGAGTGTTGGATAAGCCATTTTGGCGTTGTAAAAATGAATATAGGTATGCATTGCACAGCGTTGGATAAGCCATTCGTTGTAAAGCGAAGCGTTGTAAAACGAGGACTGCCTGTACGTGCATAACTGATGTAAATTACGCATTTGTAACAGGCGCTATAGTTTCCCCGCTTTCGCACAGCTTCGGTACAGGTAGGGAGCTGGTATTGCTGTTCAGGACTTGCTGACAAGCGCATGCGTGAGCTGCCGTTTGCCTATTGGGCGATATCTCCTTACTCGCGAGTGAACTTAAAGTGAGTGTCCTTAAACCAGGGTATGCCTGTACTTGTAAAAAAGCAATTAAATACTTTAGTCAATGATCATAGCACAAAGATGATGAACTTATTGGCTGGCAGAGGGGCTTGCAAAGCATTGCAATGCGGGCAGCTAAGGTGTTTATGATGTCAGTCAGAACATCATGTCAAGTTCTTGGAATCTCAGATGGATGGTGACATCGTCTGCATCTGATGAAGGATTGGCCTGAGGAATACTTTGGCTATGATGTCATCCTCATTGGTACAAGAAATCAAAATACAACCCTTAGATCAGTGGTTTTCAACTTCAGTCCTCAAGACCCTCTAACAGGTCAGGTTTTCAGGATATCCCTGTTTCAGCACAGGTCGTAGATTCTTCGACTAAGCCACGGATTGAGCTACCTGTGCTAAAGCAGGGATACCCAGAAACCTTGACCTGTTGGAGGGTCTTGGGGACCAGAGTTGATAACCCCTGCCCTAGAACAGGGTTGTGCAAATTGGGGGGCGTGAGATTTTTGGGGGGAGGCGCGGTGGTTACAGAGGCCCTGCTCTCTTCCTGACGGCATTTAAATTAAATGCCGGGTGAGTGGCGAAGGCCTCTGTAACTTCCCTTACCTTGGCTCCGGCAGCTTCTGGTGACGCGTCGCCATGGCAACATGGCATCAAATGACGCTGCAGGGTCTCGTGACGTCAGAACGCCGGAGACAAGGTCCCCCACCTTGTGGCAGGAGCAAATGGGGGGGGGGGAGAGAAGAGCCTGCAGGGGGGCGCAGGGGAAAAAGTTTGCGCACCCCTGCCATAGAAAATAAACAACGTGGTGTGCTGCTCTAAGGGGGGTGGCATTTACCCCACATAAATTGTGTTCCAGGGATATTAGTGAGGGAGGCAAGAAAATGAACAGTGCTAGGGTATTGTGAGTAAAAGTTGCAGTAATGAGCTCTGGATGATACTTATACCCACGATTAAATAAGAGTTAAATTAGATTAACCAGAAAACAAAACTATTCAATTTTTCACAGGAAATCAATACTGTCCCGGCCAGCTTTATTCTAAAGCTCGCCGGGATGAAACCGGGGCTTTTTCTCCGATTTAAACGGAGTTTCCCCGCAGTTTCCCGCGCGGCGGCAGCTTCAAAAGATAAGCGCTAATGGCGCCTTGAAGGCGCCCGAGGCGCGGGAAACCGGCCGAAAAGAGCTGCACGCCGTCCGCGGGTTTAAAAATGCCCGTGGTGGCTCCCGGCTTAGAATAAAGCTGGCCGCCGCCACTGTAGATACAAATGTTACTTTAAGAAAAATGTCATCTTTCTAAAGACATTATCTTCGAGTCTTTTTGGACTACAAAACGATAATAAATCTGTACTAAACAAAGGGTCATTTATATGCAAACATTGCAAAATTTGTGCTAAAATGCGTCAAAAGCGAACCTTCACTTCATCAGTCACAAGGATGACGTATAATGTCCAGATGTTTATTAACTACAATTCAACATATATTATCTATTTACTAACATGTGGCTGCGGGCAACAGTATGTCAGCAGAACCACTAGATGCTTGAAAATCAGGGTTATGGAACATCTTTGGCTCATTAATAAAAAAGGATCAGAATCATCCTGTACCGAAACATTTTTCTAATTGTCCTAGGGGTAATATTGACCACTTTACATTCCAGGGCATAGAACAGGTCCCAGCACTGCCCAGTTGTGGGGATAGATTAAAGATCTACTGTAGATAGGGAGGGGTTTTCTCTCTTCTTGTGTTTTCATACACTTGTTCCCCTGTAGCACCACCACCAGCCCAATATTGGCCTTATTTGGTGGTTTTGATGAGTATTATTTAATAGAGATTTTTTGATACGGCTATCTGAGTGTTTACATACAGTATATACATACTGTACATACAGTGGTCGACAAATCACCAAAAAATCTACTCGCCACCTAGTACCAATCATGTGCTGCTTGGGCAACTAGGAGCTCGCCATTAGGAGCTCACCACAATGTTAAATCCATCCGGGGCGTGCAAATGCATAGGTTTGTCGAACACTGCATATATACACACACTCCTTTTATCAGCATATTAATTTGCAAAGTAAATACAGTATACAGTACAACATATTATTTGTGATACACAAAAGAAAATGAAGAAATTTGACCTACCTTCTTTATTGTTTTGGTTTGTATCAAAGCAAGTTCTCTGTTTTCATCTGCTACATACAGGGACAGCTTCACATAAGGGTCACTGCAAGAGAAATCATGTATTTTAATACATTCATAAATCCCACCCAAACTAAAGCACAAATCTTTGCAACAGAAGACGTATTATCCGCTTTCCATGCCAAATGATAAAGAAAATAGTGCTTGTAGAACACGATATTTATATCTAAAGTTCTATCACACAGCACTACCCAATAACATGACAGAGAATATGGCTGATCCAATATTATATATATATAAATAATATATATATATATATATATATATATATATATATATATATATGTATATATATATATATATATCTTAATATATAAAATCGAAAGGTTGGTACTAGCTGCGGTGAATCTGATTGGTCCTCAGCCTCTGGCCAATCAGATTGGTGGCTCTATGACGTCACCCAACTCTCTCTCCCTCTCCCTCCCCCCCACCGGCTCCCGGACGGAGGGGAAGCGCAGCGCGGCCCTCCTGCCCCAGCCGCCAATGCTCACATGCCTCCCTCCCCGGCAGGGAGACAGGCAGTGAGCAGGCAGCCTCCAGAAGGACCCCCTTCCTCCTGCAGCTGCAACCGGTAAGATGGCGGCGCACAGCGGACAGGCGGGGGGTGGTATTCAGCCAGGAGAGAGGGGGTGGGAGTTAGTCAGGAGAGAGGGGGGGGGAGTCAGAAGAGAGGGGGGGGAGAGAGGGAGTCAGGAGAGAGAGGGGGGGGAGGGAGTCAGGAGAGAAGGGGGGAAGCCTGAACAGCTGTGAAGAGTGGGGGAAGGGAGTTGAGAGGGAGGATGGGGGAGGCAGAACATTACATCACGGGCAACGCCGGGTATATCAGCTAGTATATATATAGATTGGCTTGTGTAATACGAGCTTGAGACAAAAGGTGGCACTGAGTGCTCATTTGCATGTCATTTTCCAGAATCCCTTGCTGCAGTGGAAGTGCTGTATGCTGGGTGACAATGGGGAAAGACAGGGTTGCAGACCTGTCTAAGACATGCAAATGAACATACAGTAATATTTACAGTTGCTTTATGCTTTACTGTGGAGGGTTTTTGTCACTTTTTTTACCCACCATAACCTTAATGACAGTGGTGATTACCTAGTCTAGTCTCAAACCTGCTAGCCATTAAGACCAGCCTCACACTGATGATACCCATCAAGGTTGAAACATGTATGTGAGTAGGTCTAATGGCTTTGCATCTCATCCCAGCCTCTGTTTAAAAGCTGTGTTTAAAACAGCATGCATTGGCTTGAGGATTGGCTTGTGTAATACGAGCTTGAGACAAAAGGTGGCACTGAGTGCTCATTTGCATGTCATTTCCCAGAATCCCTTGCTGCAGTGGAAGTGCTGTATGCTGGGTGACAATGGGGAAAGACAGGGTTGCAGACCTGTCTAAGACATGCAAATGAACATACTGTACAGTAATATTTACAGTTGCTATATATATATATATATACATATACATACACATACACACACTTATTATTTTAAGTATCAGTGTTTTGCTGATAATTGCACAAGTCGCAACTGAAAACAATAATCCCTAATTACAGTATACCCTTCTGCACTGCAGCAGTGCTGGGAAGGTGCCAACGAGTGTTAAAGGTAATGTATAGTGGCGCGTGTGCTGGTAAGTTCAACCATGATGACAGCTTGAACAATATGTCTGGCTAAAGTTGGGATGCAAACATGGCGGTGCCATCGGTGTGACTGCACCTGGCCCCACACTCTTCCCCGGCTCAACTTCAGTAGTCACAGTTTCATATAGCGGTAATTAAATTAACCACCACAACATTTAAACTGTGATTGCCGGATCTCTGCAGCATCCTCCTGCTACCATGTGACGCTGCATCAACATGACAACGCGATGTCATGAGCCACGTCGCCACGACAACACAACGACATGATGCGAGGGCAGGCAAGAGGCCGCACGCATCACGTGATGTCATGTCGTAAGGTGACGCATTGCAGCAAGAGGAGATGGAGCCTCCGGTGCAGGTAAGAGGCCCAGCGAAACTGCCAGTCATCGCTGGATGCAAAAGAAACTGGCATAACAAAGTACTCAACCCCCAAATGTTGGAACACACATAAAAGCAATGGCCCTTATTCTCCAGAGGTCAGATTGTCCCTGAGCGTTCCAGCTTTCAGGAAGAAGGCAGAGGGTGCTAAGAACCCCCAGAGGTTACACAAAAACTGTCATTCAAACCTCAATCTGACTACCTACAACGGCAAGAACTGGAAGACGAGCGCTAAAAGATTAAATGGGGATACTGTTGGCCTTGGTGAAGAAACAAAGATGAAGCCTCATTGCACTCAAAAGCAGACACCTATTATATTACAGAGGTACAGAAGATGGACAATCAGTGGCGTGGACTTAATCCAACAGATGGAGAATCAACATTGTGGAATATGAAAGCTCATCGGAAAGAGTAACCAGAATAGTTGACAGAGATACAGTACAGGCTTCAAATAATCGAAGTGTATGCCCCAACATCAAGTCACAGAGACAATGGAGGGGAAGACTTCTAACATGAACTCAATAACTTAACAACAAAGGAAATTGAGAGTTGAAGACTCTACATGAAATTGTACGAGATGACATTACAGAGCATAATCCAGCAGAGGAAGAGTGAGAAGAAACCACCAATGACAAGTGGCGGATTTACAAATCCGCCGCCCTTAGGCACTTAACTGGTGCCACGCTCCTCCTCTGTGCCTCGCTACTCCTTCTGCAGCGTTACGACCTGAAATGACGCTGAGATGTTGCGTTATTATTTGACGCCGTGACGCTGTGGGAGAAGTTCGACACAAAGGAAAAGGTAAGAACTTTACCGAGGCCCTGAGCTCTCCCCCGACAATCAATAGGGAAGAGAGCGGGACCTCTATATGGGGGCCGAGAAATGGGGGTGGGAATTAGTCGCCCCAAAATGTTGCCGCCCTAGGCCAGGGCCTGTCAGGCCTAATGGGAAATCCGCCAGTGACATACCATGCATCTTTTCAGAAGAATTGGCAATAAAATTCATGAAGAATGGGAAGGCCCCCAAATAAAATAAAATAACAGCTGAAATCTTTAAAAAAGCTGGGGAAGAAGAAAAAAAAAACCTTGCTAAACTCTGCTTGAACAGGAAAGTTCCAGAACAATGGAGCAATGCCATAATTATCCTCATCCACGGGAACGGAGGCCAATAAGACCTGAAGAACTACAGACCAGTCTGTATAATTCCAATCACATTTTTTATGAAGACACTTCCTAATTGGCTGCAACAGCCCCTGGACTTTGCCCAGCCCAGAAAACAAGCAGTATTTCGCCGTTGATACAACACGATGGACCACATCCAACTAGTACAAGAAGAGATTCCACGAACTAATGAATATGATCTCAGTTTAGGACTCAGATTATGGAGGGGAAAAAAACATTACAATCTGTCTACACTTCAGCGGTTTTAAAGTGATTAGTGTTGAAGATGCATATATTGATATTATAAGGGACATTTATGGTATTTGAACGCCACATTATTAGATTAAAAGCAAGATAAGGATCAGCAAGGACGTGAGACAGGGAGAAACCATGTAGCAAAGCTTTTCACAGCAAAACTTAGAGAATTGTTCAAGACATTGAATTGGGAAGAAACATTGAATACTTCAGTCCAGAAGACTTCCAGAAACAAATCTGAGAACTTGCAGAAGCAAAGAAGAAAGTGGGCCTCCACAGCTGCATTGAAAATCAACCACCACAGTGTACATCTGCATTGCCCCAAAGGCGGACAGCCTGATGGGGCTCCCCAAGAGATGCTCCCCTCTGCACAGGACCAGTGTGCTAAGGGTTAACATTTGCTTGTCCTTTGTGGAACGTCAACCCCACCCACTGTAATGTTAATGAGTCAAGAGGACACAAAGAACTTTTTGTTCACAGCTGCATTGAAAACCAACCACCCCAGTGTACATCTGTGTTGCCCCAATGGCAGACAGCCTTTGGTGCAGCCAAAGGGTGTGAGCCATTTGCTGCTGTTTGGTGATGTTAAAGCTGCTATATTTCAAATCGGAAAATCACAAGCCCTTTATCCCCTGTACCCAATTTTCCAACTCTATCTGTCCATGAAATGTCTGAATTGACTGTTTAACCCTGTTCTTGTAATGTAACCATGTATTGTTATCATAACTCTGTGCCCAGGACATACTTGAAAACGAGAGGTAACTCTCAATGTATTACTTTCTGGTAAAACATTTTTATAAATAAATAAAATAAAAATAATGCATGTATCTCAGACAGAACAAGGTGATGTTCAACAGATGTGTCAACTAAGGCTTAGTCCATAGAGACTGAAGCCGTGCGGAGGCGCGCTGAGGCTGAGGGAAAGCAGTGCTTTCCCTGGCCTTAGAGCGCGCCGTCCGTGGGCGTGTCTGGGGGCGGGCCAGTGACATCACGGAGCTGGTTCGCCCTCATTGGGCGAACCACTCACGTGACCGGCCCTGCGCTCCGGCGAGCTCAAAAACGAAAGATTTCTTAAGACACGCTTCCGCAGGCGTGCGGAAGCGTGCGCGAGCCCCTGCTAAAGCCGCTCTCATTGCGGCTGCAGGGGCTCAGTGCCGAGCAGCAGCATGGCTCAGCACAGGTCAGCGCCTAAGCGCTGACCATGCCCGAGGCCTAAGAATGCTTGGCAAATTTCTCATGCTTCTACTGCTTGGTAAATTTATTTTGCACAAACAATGTCGTTTTGTTAATTTTTTTCACAAAAAATAAATACAATTTACCAGGTTCGTAAAATAAAAATATCCTTTTGTGAGCAGATTCACATGTCTGAGACAGGTCTGCAAACCTGCCTTGCTATATTATCTCTTAGCATAATACTTCCACTGCAGCCAGGGATTCTGGGAAATGACATGCAAATGAGCACTCACAGAGGGTCACATTTTGATTCATGTCCATTTTAACATGGACGCCCTATAAACGTATTCCTGCCACATTACCAGCTTTATAGCACAGCTTGGCTTAAGAAGTGCATAGCCAGTAAACCTGCTCACAGACAGCTGTTTCAACCTTCCATCAGTGCGAGGTTGTTAGCTGGCTTTGCTTGGTTTACAAACTTTCACGAAAAACTTCACACATCTTTAAAGATCACTGCAAGAGATGTGTGCAGAGGTACATATAATCGAGACCGATTTGGGTGAAATTATATCTTGGCTTTATTGAGCCTGTTCCTTTATCCAGGCAAAATATACAAAAACAACAAATTAACAAACCCTTATCCCTTTGTAAGGACTAACTTACTTCCCCAGACCCTATCTGCGTAACTGGAGGGATATTCCCATTACCAGCCTATCACCCCAAAGTCTCAGGAGGTACCTTAAGCAGGTGGCCCTCCATGTCAGCCTCTTGCAGGTTCCTGGGTCCTTTGGGTCCAGGAAATATAGGTCTCTCGGTGTCTGGATCTCAGCACAGCCTTTGTGCTCAAGATAGTGTCTGTGTGCAGGCTTCTCTGCTCTCCTTCTGCCAGCCCTGATGTGAGCTAAGGAATCTCTCTCCTGTGTCTCACATGAGGCTTTTTACAGAGCTCTCATTAGTCCAGATAGAGACTAGTTAATTGAGTGGCTGCAATTAACTCGCTCTCTGCTGGATTCTCAGAGCTCTGAGGCTGCTTTATTTAAACAGCGATAAGTCCCTGTTACAATCACTGTAATACATTTAGTTTGCTACAAAATGATACTTTATCTCAAAAGTTTGTAAAATATTTGTTTCTATAAGTGTAACGCCCAACGGTATACATTTATGTATACACGCTGCCCTCCCGGTGGGTATAAGGCGTTAACACTGAAGTATACAAAGCAGGTTAAGTGTATTGATGGACATGCGCTCCGGCCAATGGCTGAGAGCAGAAGGAAGGAATAAGTCCATTGGATCCTGGGGAGCGGAGACGTCATGGCAACGTGAGTGATGAGATGAGAAGAGAGATCCACGTGAGCAAAGAGAAGAGACGCACGTGAGAGAAGAGAGAGGATCCTGTCCCGAGGAGCCCTGTGCACAAGACAGCGAGGTTGCAGAGCCTAAACAACCAGCAGGACGGCAAGGAGAGAGAACCTGTGCAAGCTGTGATTCAAAGCTGTGAGTCACAAAGACAGAAAGCGGCTGGGCGATCGCTCCTACAAACACATCAGTGTCCTTTCTAAGTGTCCTGGATACGACACCCACTGTAAAGTAACAGGCCTGCAACTATTTAAACTATATAACACTACACAAGTTCCCACGCTGTGCCGGTAACTACAGTGGCTCTTTTAGTTAGCACACGAGACCGGGACTGAATAAGTGACTCTGTGAGACATTTGCACAGCGAGGTTTGTTGTTATACTGTATTTATTTTGCCTGTATAAGTGTTGTCGGTGGTCTCCAGATATTGAAAGCCACTGCATGGGATTCCTTCGTTCCCTACCTATAAAGTACTATTATCTATAAGCTACATGTCCAGCTGCATTATCTGATGCCAGTCTGGTGCTTTGCAGGCTGAATACTCTCGCTCAGATACAGGGGAGGTGGACTCAAGCCTCCACCCTGGTATATAACATTTATACGTGCATGGAAATAAAGAGGGGTTACATAAGGATTTCTTCCTAAGGACAATAGAGTTCGTTTTGTGTTTCAACTCATAACACTTAAAGTATGCCTTTCCAGCTTTCAGGTAACTGCTTGGAGTTAGCAGGACTGAATTATTGGTAGATCTACCCTGAGTCGTCCAGCTACATCTAGTGGCAGCAAGTAAAAACTGGGATGTGATCAAAACTCAAAACAGAAGTACAGTAGCTCTCAAGCGAGCCTGAAATGCAATCTGCATCTCCTCCAGTGCTCAAAAGGGGAAGTCGCGCTGATTCAGGTAATGCACAGCCTTTTTACAGCCTTGTTGATCCAGCATGCGTTCTTTGTGGGGAAGCAACGCAGTGCATCAAATTTACTACTTATAACGAACATGTGAAAGCTAATCTCTGAATGTGTGTATTTCTGAGGGTGAGTTTTATTAAAAATAAAAAAAAAGTAAAACATCTATTAAATTCCCCCCGCTCTTTTTTCTTATTTTTATATGCAAAGCATGTGACAATGTATAAGTCTAAAGACTTACCCTAAGCTAGCAATCATTTGGGGCTCCTGTTATAAATCTCTAACAATCCTGATTATGTGCCTAACTAAATGGCCACATTTCAGATCCAATCAATCCGTATATTCAATTCAAAACATTGACTATTGTTACAGTTTCCAGCTCAAACTGCTGGGAATATTGGCAACAAATGATCACAAACAGGAAAGTTTTAGAATGATCTTGCACTGCTGGGGAAGTGTGCTAAAACCTGCTATAGAGGATGCACAATATACTGTACTAAAGAGGCAATCAAAGCCGTTCATTTCTCTCTCTCTCTCTCTCTTTAATACAATGTAGCCATGTATAAAAATGGTATAAACCTGGTAAGTATGCAGGATTGCCAGCATCAATCATGGAGGTTTGCCCTCACACCCTGGTGAGGTGTCATATGTACACAAGGGGAGTGGTAACATGCTCTGTGTCCACTGTTAGTGACACAAGAGGTGTGGCTGTTTTCTGAGTCTATATAAGACACAGCACTGCCTAAAGTTAGTAGTTCTGTAGTGGTTGGAGAGTGTTAATCAAGGGATCCGTGATGATCCAGTTCTGGAGGTCTGCAGCATTTAAGGCTGTCAGATATAATTGGTAGTTATCTACACTGTGATCAGGGACCTGACACAGGTGGGGATCTCCCTGAGGGGAGAGGTGACCCAACTCCATTGGGAGGGAAAGAACTTCTGAAAGAATGTACTACACCAAGATGAGCGGCTAGGACGACCGCTGTGAGGAGCAGTCTGCATGATGATGTCAATAAAGATGCCCAGTTTCACAAGACCCTTGCTGTGTATGTGTGGAGTCATTACACAGAAGGAGGCACCACAGAGGAGGTCCTCATCAGATACATCCCCCTGCGGCCGCAGAGATCCTGGTGAGGTGGAGGCGCTGCATCAGATGTGAGTAGGACTCTAAGCACACTACCTCAGATGCCTGTCATGCTGATATCCCCATACCATCCAAGCGGGAGACTCAGGAGTCCTGTAAGCCAGCAGGTGCACCACACACTATACCTACATGTAATGGGGCCAGTAGACCACAGGGGCCAATGTGAGATTGGGTGGGTCTGGAAAAACCGTTACAACAGTATTGAAGGGGGTCTCCGCTGAACCCCATGAATTTTGTCTTTGGGGAGACCCTTCTTCCAGAGGTACTCACCTCCGTAGGGGGTGAAGGTAGCCACTCCAGGGTTCACTATATGTCTGCTTTTCAAAGCTCCCTGGGCCCTGTGTGATCTCGTGTGTCTTCCTATTGGCCCATGTGACCAGGGGGCTTTAAACTGAAGACAACTGCAGGAGATAGCAGCACCACCATCGGCGGCAAGTATCTCTGGAAGTAGGGAGTTCCCCGGAGCTGAAATTAACAGGGTTCAGCTCCTGAGACTCACTGCTTCAAACCTGCATTAAAAACTGAAAAGAAAAATGGCTTGGATTGCTCCATTAAAACTCATAAAAAAATGTATTAAGAGTTGAATTAAATTTTTTTAAAAAAACAACAGTCGCTATTATTTAATACTACAGAAATGATTTATTTAAATAAAAAAAACAAGACCACGTTTTGCTGCTTTAAGGTTTTTCATGTTGGTTCAACCAAATGTATAACTTTTTGGGGAAACGTGTGAACTTTATTTTTTTTAAATTATCTTCCCTCACATGGGACAAAATGGAAAGGTAAAAAGTTGCAAATGCCAAGAAAAATATGATATGTTTGGAACTATAATAATGATCTAATTATAGTTATAATGATAGAACAAAGATATTTTGTATCATGATTAATAGCTCATAAAACTTTGAACCTATGAACATGAACATCAAATATGTTAATTATGTGTAGATCTGTGGTCAGAGAGAAATAGTTTGTTCTGTGCTGCAACAGAAATGTAAGTATCTAAAAACGCCCCAACATACAGGTCAAAAAAGTGGGTGTGGGTAGGTGTATATATAATAATAGCATGTTGTTGTATAGCGCTGCTAGTTGTACGCAGCGCTTTACAGAGACATTTTGCAGGCACAGGTCCCTGCCCCATGAAGCTTACAATATATGTTTTTGGTGCCTGAGGCACAGGGATAAAGTGACTTGCCCAAGGTCACAAGGAGCCGACACTGGGAATTGAACCAGGTTCCCCTGCTGCAAACTCACTGGTAGTCAGTGTCTTTACTCACTGAGCCGTATATAGTGGCGTGGTTCCACCTTGGCTGCCCTTACCTTAGATGTGGCTGCGGCTGGCAGCAGGGACCAGTGGCGTGCGGGGGAGGATGCAGAAGCGCTGTGTTAGTGGTAGGGGTGACCGGGTCGCCAGAGGTCCACAGCGGCTCCCTTCACAAGGCTCCGCCATCTATAATCAGCCACGCATGCGCAGTGGAAACCCGCACATGCACACAGTGCCCCGATAGCGGCGGCCATTTGGGAGAGAGTTGCACATGCGCAGAAGCCCTACAACAGCGACGGACATTAGAAGAAATCTCCGCGGGGGGAACTACAATCCCCTGCAGGCCAGGGGCTGGTAGACACATGGCACAGCACAGCCAATAGGGCTGCAGCATTCCCATGCACCAGGAGATACATTTGGCGCGCTGGGACCGTACACTCAGTGAGAAGGGGAGCTGAGAGAGTAAGGTAGTGTCCAGGGATCTATGCTTCCCTGGACAAAGCCTAGCTTGCCCCACTTATGCCTCAGGTAGACCCCGAGTCACCCAAAGATTGTGGTTGCTTCAGGGACAGCCCCTCAAGACAGAGACATTGCTCCTGTAGTGTATATAGTGTCAGGTACACAGCAAGACGCAGCGCAGTACTTGTGGCTGTGGTCTGGGACTAGACCCCCACCACAAGACAAAGAGACTCTCTCTTCACGGTGGAACACTCCAGTTGGAGTCCTCCCCACGTAGAGGCAGACGTCATCGGCGATAGCATGGGACCAGACGGGCCTCTTTCATCAGTTGGTGGTACCGGGTGCCGGAGCACCTGGCAGGTATCACAACAAAGTGCAATGGCCAGACATATTGTGAGCAGCGCTGTCACACACACTTAGGGTGGGAGTGACAATTGTGGGCTGGACACTGGTGCCCCTGCATCTAAGTACTGTGGAGATACTCTACGGGTCAATGTACATATATGTATGGTGTAGTTATAGTTGCATGTTTAGTAAACTGTTATATATATATATATATATACTGCGTGTGTATTTATTGTATTGGGTTCTGTGAAGGGGTTATTCAGCGCTGCTAGGATCCCTCACAGGTGGAGGCGCTGTCACCGGAATGAATCGGGTACACCCCAGGCTCCCTGCTGTGGAAGTTCAGGCCTTCTGTGAGCCATCAGGTAAAGTGCACGGGGGAAAGCGGGCTACACATATATACACACACACACATATATATATATATATATATATATATATATATATATATATATATATATATATAAAAATATTAAAACAAACCCTGACATCCTCCCTTGATAGAATATGTATCAGACAGGGGAAATCCCCTATGAATATACTAATGGACCCCTAATACCCAAGGCAAGGGGAAAAAGCCTATAAGCACAAAATATATGTAGCACAAGGGGTTAACAATAACCCCTTGAACCTACAAGGCCGGCCTCACCCCTAGTAAATATAAAACCACACAGCAAGCATAGATAACACATGCACCAAATTGCCTAATACATGCTGATGTCAAATACATATATTATATACATACACCGTAAATGCAGTTGGTATAATCAAGGCAAACCAGGCATAGTACCAAAAAGAGACTGTTAGTATGGGATCAACAATGGTTAACAGTTCACATCAGTTACCATAGTCCATGAGACAATACGCACGCGCGCGCGCGCGCACACACACACACACACACACACACACACACACACACACACACACACACACACACACACACACACACACACACACACACACACACAGTATTTGTATAAATTGATTGAAGCATAAATCAAAATAATGCGTGAACAAAAATATACGGTTTGCCCTGGGAATCACAAAGCGTTGATACCCGTATCTGAGCGTAGTGATTTTCTTCAATATCATGTGCATATTACACTTTCCAAACATATCTAACGCAAAAATCCTAAAAATAAATAAATAAAAGGGATACGTCGTCAGAGGCAGTTTTCCACGGTACAAATATTTTCACCATTCAATTTTATACGAGCTGGGCTTTAATCTCCCAACATATACACTCGTGCAACGTGTAAATCGATAGAATTGGTCCCACCCACGTCAATATTAAACATACACTTCTAACGTAAATGTTCACAAGATTGACAGCCCATTCTATAAGTAAAACGATGTCTTCTCAAAGAGAACGTGGCAGATTGATTCGGCAAAGAACTCTTTCAGGTCTTCCGAAACCTAGAGGCAGAGAAATATCAGAAGATGCTGCAGAGCGCCGCTCTCTTAATTGCTTTAGTGATTTGGCAGAAAATAAAAGCCGCATTTTATCTACTTTTCTAAAGAGTGTCTTAATGGATGACTTGATTTGAGAAACCCAGATGAGAAGATTGCGGTCACTTTGCTTTTATTCACTAACAGACCCAGAAGGTTTTTTATTTTATTGTAACTAGCATCAATTCAAGCAGAAATGTAATTAAACTGACTGCAAAGATAGATGCATTTTGCCCCACTGTGCTATTAATGTAACACAATAGTACAAGAAGAAAATAATAAGTTCAAAGGGGGTTTTTTTTTTTTGTGCGAAGTGGGAAGCAGGAGCTGAACCGTGTTCATTTCAGCTCAGGGGACACCCTGCTCCCCGAGAAACTTAGATCCGTAGGTCATGCCAGACTATAGCCCCGGCTGTGCGAGCAATATGGCGGCTAAAAAGGTCCTGCATGACGTGGGTAAACCGGAAGCTGCGACGTAATCTGTTGCAGGTTCCTATTAGCACTGGACCTTTAAACACGCATGAGATACCAGCAGCACCTACTGACGGATCTCGGGAAGCATCTCAAAACTACAATGTATTTCTCTATAAATTACATCAATAATCTACAGACATGTTTCAGACTTAAAATATGTGAAATAAAATGAACGTTTTGCTCCAGGTCACCACAGTAGGTGGATTCTGCCCATGTCTCAGATATAAAGCACCGGGGCCTCCTTTCACTACGCTCCATTAGCTATTTAACGTGATGTTAACCGAAGTTAAGACCCGTTAATCAGAACTCAGTATTCCCTAAAGGAAACAAAACATGGATACGAACATGGTTTTACTCCGTAAAATGCATGGCGTTATTTATAACGCCCGTTATTCCCAATGACATGCAAATGAACTCATTACAGCCGAAGTTATAGTCACCCTAGATTCACGAAGCTTCGTTAAGGCTAAGGCTTTGGTCCCGCTGCGTCCGGCGGCGTGCGCGGCCGCGGGCCACCAGCCCCTTTCCTCCAGTCTAGAGGTCCCTGCTGGCTCCTTCCGACGTGGCTGACTGCGTGCTGTGACGCGTCAGCCGGCCGATGCTGCAAGCTTCTGGTGATCAGAAGTGCTGACGCGTCACATGGTGCAGCAGTCAGGCAATGAGGGAAGGGAGGCGGCTACGGGGAGGGAAGGGAGGCGGCTACCCTGTCTGTGCAGCCGTGCATAGCGCCCCCCTCTCCTCTGGTGCCCGTTTCGCAGGCTGCCCCTGCTCCGGGAGGGGGAGAGAGGAGGGGGGCTCCGGGAGGGGGGGAGAGGGACCGAGAGGGGGGAGAAGGACCAACAGGTTGGGGGGGGGGACAGCATGAGAGCCCTCCGCTCAAACCATGCCCCCCAAATCAAACCACGCCCCCCCCCCCGCCCCAGCTCCGCTCCCTACAGACCGCAGGGAGCGGTCAATTGCAGGTGCTGAGGGGCTGCTGTGGAGCTGTGTGGCTGCTGTGGAGCTGAGGGGCTGCTGTGGAGCTGTGGGGCTCCTGTGGAGCTGAGGGGCTGCTGTGGAGCTGAGGGGCTGCTGTGGAGCTGAGGGGCTGCTGTGGAGCTGTGGAGCTGAGGGGCTGCTGTGGAGCTGAGGGGCTGCTGTGGAGCTGAGGGGCTGCTGTGGGACTGTAGCGCTGTGCTGTGGGATGGTCCCGCCCCCTCATGTCATAACGGCTCCCCACACCCGTTTTGGCCACGCCCCCCCGCGCCGGAAAAAATTCACTGCAGACCGCAGACCGCGGTGCAGTGAATTGCACGCGCCGCCGGCAAGCAAGGCGGCCGTGCGGACGCGTGCAGCGGGGCCTTAGCCCAACGCTGGGAAAGAACACTACAGCATGTTATTTCCATCAAACTCTGGCATTACGATCAGCCAGACAATCAAATAGGGCTCTTGAAGGGGTTGGGAAAGACAGCGACCCATATAATAGAGGGCCCACACACCCATATAGCGTACTGGCCCGAATATAGTGCGGCCTCGCACATAATACGAACCAAAATTTTGAAGGTGTTCTACATGAAAAATTAAAAGGTGTTAGGCTGCGAATATAAAACGAGTACAGTTTTTGGAAGGACATTTTTAGGGAAAAAACATAGAACTATATTCGGGCCAATACAGCACACACACACACACACACACACACACACACACACACACACACACACACACACACACACACACACACACACACACACACACACACACACACAAACACACAAGGACAACAGTCATGGAGATCATAAAGAAATACAGCAGCTAAATTCCATTCAAAAAAGTGTATTTGAGTTGACATTACCAACGTTTTACAGTAGTCCACACACGGCTCTCTTTCCGGGTAAAGGAACACCCTGAGAGACGCCAAGAATATAAAGACCATATAACCCGGAAGTGTACATAACCCACAAAACCTTGGACCACACACCTGCGTGTAAGCATATCCTAGCAACCGGTGTATACAGGGAGCTCGAGAGCGAGTGGAGAGACCCGACAATACCAACGGGCAGCCAGGCACGCCCGAGTAAAAACACAACGTAACACACACCAACAGTAGGGAAACGAACAATAAATGTGAATAAATCACGGATGACTGACGAACTGGCAGGCAGATACAGGTACCGGGGAAAGAATCCAAGCTAAAATAACAATAATACACATACTCAGATAAGATGTCCTACAAGTGTGCAATGCGGGTCAAAGGGAAATCAGAAAACAGTCCATGTCTTTAAAAAAATCCATCATGAGTAGTCCCAGCGAAAGAAGTGTAGCGGGTTTTCTGAACCGGCCTGACCCACCCAATCTCATACTGGCCCCTGTGGTCTAACCAGTCCCCATTACAGTGTGATGTCTGGTGGTGCACCTGTTGGCAACAGGACTCCTGAGTCTCCCGCATGATGTTGTATTGGGGATTTGCCAACCCAGACAGGCAGCTGAGGTAGTGTTCTTGAGTCCTACCTATATCCAGTGCAGCACCTCCACCTCATCAGGATACCAACGTCCGCTTGTGGATGGCCCTGGTGAGGAACTCCTCTGTGGTGCAGCCCCCTGCGTAATCACTCCACACTTACACACGAGGGTCTCTTTTATCAGAGTCATCTTTATTAGTACGGTGGGCCAGCTGCCCTCCACAATGGGTGAATTTAGCCCTCCATTGTTCACCGTACTTCCCTTTGAAAGGTATTGTCCTCCTAATGTAGGGATTCCCTATCCCCGTAGGGATATCTACTCTGTGCCAGGTCCCTGGTCACAGTCTCATTAGTCCTGCAGTGTACCAACTCTGAACTCCTCCAACTACTTAGCAACAACCTCTGAACTAACTTTTGATCAGTGCTGTGCCTTATGTATCCTCTGGGGCTGACACAACTCTGACATCACCAACCAGGGAGTCAGAGCCTGTGACCACTCCCATCCATACATAGGGCACCTCACCAGGGTGTGAGGGCAAACCTCCATGATTACTGCTGGCATGCCCATAACTTACCAGGCCTTACTGTCAGCAGGAGAGATGACTGCAGCCATTTTACAGCATGGTTACAGAAGTATAGCAGCATAACAGTATGTGTGCAGCATATGCACACCCATTGTATATCCCAGCAGGGAAAATAACCTATGCTGGTCGGCCTGAAGTTGCAGCCGACTGTACAGTATGCATCCGTCTTGGATCCTGATGTAGGTATTACGCGGTTTACGGTTCCGTTAGGAGTATATCACCAAACATCCAATGATACATAATATCAATCCTGGCTGGAGTCAAGTACTATAGGGTTATGGGGGTAAGGCCCCCATAGCAGCCGAGACCATTTCACTGGAATAAGTGGCAAAGATACAAGTCCAACGATAGCCTGGGCATATCGTTGTTGTTGGAGTGTGTTCCTACAGGATATCAGCACTAGATAAAAGCAGCCAAGTTTCAAGTCTTCATTTAACCCCTTCTGTGCTACAGTGCCCAATTTATAAGTTAGCCGTGCTTCCAACTGTAGTAGTAACTTGTCCCGATTGCCGCCTTGATGGGGCCTCTTTATAAGCGCTATCGGCATGCCGCAGAAATTGGCAAGGCCATTTCCACAACATCTGAACTGCCTGGCAACAGGCTGGTTTAAGTCATCATCTGTGCTGGAGTAATTTAGAGCTTTCCAAAAGGCAAATCTATGACGACGCATCCGTTCCTTAAACATACATCGTCTTGCCAACATAATAAAGGCTACATAGGTATTTGATGGAGTACGCAACATACAGAATCTAACAATTCATGGTCTTTGATGACAATGCTATTGCTCCAAAGATGCTGTGCATATGTTGCACCAGTAATAAGATGACAATTCACACATCGATGACATTTAGATAGACTGTTTGGTTATTTCAGGCACTGGGTGGATGTATTTTTTTTTAACTGTATCAGTAATCACCACTGAATCCCTTCAATTCCAGCCACACCTGTAACAAAGCAGGGCATACTGCAATCCTCTGTTAAACCCGTGTTACACGCCAGTGCAAGAGAATGTTTCCCGTAATGTCTGGTGACAGAGTAGTGCTCTTAATTCAAAACCTACTCTTATCTGACACATTTTCAGTATTGGGGACTAGCAATGTCTCCCTGTTCAACATACAAACTCTGCTCATTGCCCTACGTTACTAATCAGGAGGGTAGCTACGCTCAAGTAAACGTTTGCCCATGTGCTGGAGAGCCTCCGTAACCTCACTGCTGTTACTCTTCAACCTCAATACTCAAAGGAGCTGGGAAGAAGGTAAACCCTTGTTATTAGGAACCGGGTGATCGCTGGATGCAAGTAAAAGGGAGTTCCTATCAGTCTCCTTATAATGAATGTGAGTCATTAGACAGGAATCATTCTTAGAGACGTGTATTTACTCTACTGTACATTTATAAACCGAGTTCAGAAAAACCGGAACCCCTTTTATTTTTCGGCATATCTTGCAAAAAAAATCACTCGATTGTTATTAAAATGTGGGTAATTATAAATCTGTCCCAGTAGATTATTACATTTAAGAATTATTTGATAATCTAATAAACATTTTTTGGAATTGGTGATGGTATGGTGACCTCATCAAGTGCATAGTTATAAAATGGTGTTTAGCGAAGATCAGCACGTTACAAAGTGCTTGAGACGGAACAAAACTTATGATGCAAACTGCTTACATAAAATATGTCCTGATAAAGGATTGTCGCCAGGACTGAAAAAACTAATTTGTATCGCTCAGGAGTGGGAGCAGCGCGTTATGGATTGTGCAATCAGACCGCGGCGTTCTCGTCTTCGGGCGTGCGTTTCAGCAGGAGGACATTTTGAACACACTAAACCATTCTTTGAAGTAAAATTTGATAGTAATTTTACATTAGTTTACAACATTTACGAGCTACGAAGGACAAACTTCTATTTTTCGTTTAATGAACATGAACCTACTGCAGTGTGTCTGGTACGTGACAATTTACACCAGTTAATTGTCTACATAACAGACCTACAATTGTACACATTTTGATGGGGATTGAGCAAGAAATATATACGGTATGATGAAAAAGTGTGTGTCTATACATATATACATGCTATGGAGATGGACAGGGAGAAGGGGAGAGATGGACGGGGAGATGGAGTGGGAGAGGGAGAGAGGGAATGAATAAAATAACTTGGAGCTGCATGAACCGGCGAGTGCCGTGCTCCGTTGATTGAATTCAGCTGAGACCGGATGCTCCAGGTTCCCGGACCGATAATAGAGACCCAGAGCTTCCAGGAGCATCTGCACATAACAACGTGGTGACATGAACGGACAGAACCTCAAAGTGTTTTGCATGTAGAACATGCTTCATCAGGGGGTAACGTGACTATGGTATTCCCTCCCTTATATGCCTTTATATGGTCATTGGCTAATTAGAGCAAGAGGAACTTTGATCTACAATACATACTCATATATACAATTCTGCAGTAAAAATCGAGAGGTCAAAATCACTGTTAATTTGGATTACCATTAATTGAAACTGTGTAATATTAAAGAAAACATTAAAAAAAAACCTTAACACTAGTTTGAAATATCTGAAGATAGTCAAATATTTAACTGACAAATCTATTAAAGAATAAAATAATCATCATCATACCCTCTAATAAGTAAAGGCAAAATGAATTTATACGTTAAGGAATTTTTATAAATTCAATGTCTCATGATCGCATTCTTGCTGTATAGTGAAATTACGGTATTTATATAGAAATAAAAGTGGACAGAAAAAGAGATTACATATACAGTATATATATATATATATACAGTATATATATATATATACAGTGCTCGACAAACCCGGTCGCCAACTCGCCAGCTGCGATCGGATATTGGCTCGTGGCCAGTAACCTTTCCCCTGCTCTGCAAAAAAAAAAATCCCGTTCGTAAAAAAAAAAAAATTCGTAGTTGATTGGCTGTGACGTGGGATGGAGTTGCCAGGACTTCAAACCGCCCTTTCTGCACGGGTAAGTAATGGGGGGGAGGGGGTTGAGTGCGTGTGTGTCTGCTGCTCCTCCTCCTCCTCATATCCTCCTGTATAATTGTGTCAGCTCCTATAATTTACAATTTACTGATCCGGTCATGGAGGAGTTTGGACAGATTCTTCAGGTGGGGGGAATTTAATGCACTTTAAATATTTATATACTATAGACACTGATACTGTACATCCTTCCCCCTCTCTCCGGTGCTGCCCGCACGGGTCGGAACATACTGTAAAAGCCGGGGGTTTCCCCCCCCCCCTCCGGTCCGCGCGGGTCACATACTGTACTGTCCGGGGTGTTTCTCGCCCCCCCCCCCTCCGGTGTTCCCGCTGCCCGCGCGGGTCACGTACTGTCCGGGGTGTTTCTCGCCCCCCCCCCCTCCGGTGTTCCCGCTGCCCGCGCGGGTCACGTACTGTCCGGGGTGTTTCTCGCCCCCCCCCCTCCGGTGTTCCCGCTGCCCGCGCGGGTCACGTAGTGGCCGGGGTGTTTCTCGCCCCCCCTCCGTTGTTCCCCCTGCCCGCGCGGGTCACGTAGTGGCCGGGGTGTTTCTCGCCCCCCCCCCTCCGGTGTTCCCGCTACCAGCGCGAGTCACGTAGTGGCCGGGGTGTTTCTCGCCCCCCCCCTCCGGTGTTCCCGCCCCCCCCCCTCCGGTGTTCCCGCTGCCCGCGCGGGTCACGTAGTGGCCGGGGTGTTTCTCGCCCCCCCCCTCCCCTCCGGTGTTCCCGCTACCAGCGCGGGTCACGTAGTGGCCGGGGTGTTTCTTCGCCCCTCCCTCTCCTGTGTTCCCGCTGCCCGCGCGGGTCTGCAGATGTTGCAGTTTCCGGTGATTCTCTCCCCTCGGTGCTCCCGTTGCTCGCGCGGGGCGGGAGGAAGTAGCGGGGTGTTTCTCCCCTCCGGTGCACGTCCCTTCCCGTGTGTGTGTATGGGTATGAGAGAGAGATTGAGAGAGAGAGAGAGTGTGTGTGTGTGTGTGTGTGTGTGTGTGTGTGTGTGTGTGTGTGTGTGTGTGTGTGTGTGTGTGTGTGTGTGTGTGTGTGTGTGTGTGTGTGTGTGTGTGTGTGTGTGTGTGTGTGTGTGTGTGTGTGTGTGTGTGTGTGTGTGTGTGTGTGTGTGTGTGTGTGAATATGTGTGTATGGGAGAGAGAGATTGTGTGTGTGTGTGTGTGTGTGTGTGTGTGTGTGTGTGTGTGTGTGTGTGTGTGTGGGCGAGAGAGATGGAGTATTTGTGTTTGTGTGTGTGTATGGGTATGAGAGAGAATGTGTGTGTGCAGGACACCAGAGGTAACCCCCCAGTCAGTCACCCCCCCACCCCCCCAGTCAGTCACCCCCCCCACCCCCCCAGTCAGTCAGTCACCCCCCCCACCCCCCCAGTCAGTCAGTCACCCCCCCACTCAGTCACTCACCCCCCACTCAGTCAGTCACTCCCCCACCCCCCCCACTCAGTCAGTCACCCCCCCACTCAGTCAGTCACCCCCCACTCAGTCAGTCACCCCCCCACCCAGTCACCCAGTAAGTCACCTCACCCCCCCACCCAGTCAGTCACCCCACTCCCCCAGTCAGTCAAAAGTCACCCTGTCAGTCACCCCACTCCCCCACCCAGTCACCAAGTCAGTCATCCCACCCCCCCACCCAGTCACCAAGTCAGTCATCCCACCCCCCCACCCAGTCACCAAGTCAGTCATCCCACCCCCCACCCAGTCAGTCATCCCACCCCCCCACCCAGTCAGTCTTCCCCCCCACCCAGTCAGTCTTCCCCCCCACCCAGTCAGTCATCCCCCCCACCCAGTCAGTCATCCCCCCCACCCAGTCAGTGTTCCCCCCACCCAGTCAGTCCACCCCCCACCCAGTCAGTCACCCAGTCAGTCAAAGTCACCCAGTCAGTCATCCCACCCCCCCAGTCAGTCAGTTACCCCCCCCCAGTCAGTCAGTTGCCTCCCCCCCGTCAGTCAGTTACCCCCGTCTCTCCCCCCTCTCTCTCTCCCCCCTGTCTCTCTCCCCCCTCTCTGTCTCTCTCCCCCCTCTCTGTCTCTCTCCCCCCTCTCTGTCTCTCTCCCCCCTCTCTCTCTCCACCCCTCTCTCTCCACCCCTCTCTCTCTCCACCCCCTCTCTGTCTCTCCACCCCCTCTCTGTCTCTCTCTCTCCCCTCTGTCTCTCTCTCCCCCTCTGTCTCTCTCCCCTCTCTGTCTCTCTCTCTCCCCTCTCTGTCTCTCTCTCCCCCCTCTCTGTCTCTCTCTCTCCCCCCTCTCTGTCTCTCTCTCTCCCCCCTCTCTGTCTCTCTCTCTCCCCCCTCTCTGTCTCTCCACCCCCTCTCTGTCTCTCTCTCTCCCCTCTGTCTCTCTCTCCCCTCTCTGTCTCTCTCTCTCTCCTCTCTGTCTCTCTCTCTCCCCTCTCTGTCTCTCTCTCCCCCCTCTCTGTCTCTCTCTCTCCCCCCTCTCTGTCTCTCTCTCTCCCCCCTCTCTGTCTCTCTCTCTCCCCCCTCTCTGTCTCTCCACCCCCTCTCTGTCTCTCTCTCTCCCCTCTGTCTCTCTCTCCCCTCTCTGTCTCTCTCTCTCTCCTCTCTGTCTCTCTCTCTCCCCTCTCTGTCTCTCTCTCCCCCCTCTCTGTCTCTCTCTCTGTCTCTCTCTCTCCCCCCTCTCTGTCTCTCTCTCTCCCCCCTCTCTGTCTCTCTCCCCCTTCTCTGTCTTTCCCCTCTCTGTCTTTCCCCTCTCTGTCTTTCCCCTCTCTGTCTTTCCCCTCTCTGTCTTTCCCCTCTCTGTCTTTCCCCTCTCTGTCTGTCCCCTCTCTGTCTGTCCCCTCTCTGCCTCTGTCCCCTCTCTGCCTCTGTCCCCTCTCTGCCTCTGTCCCCTCTCTGCCTCTGTCCCCTCTCTGCCTCTGTCCCCTCTCTGCCTCTGTCCCCTCTCTGCCTCTCTCTGCCTCTGTCCCCTCTCTGCCTCTCTCCCCTCTCTGCCTCTCTCCCCTCTCTGCCTCTCTCCCCTCTCTGCCTCTCTCCCCTCTCTGCCTCTGTCCCCTCTCTGCCTCTGTCCCCTCTCTGCCTCTCTCCCCTCTCTGCCTCTCTCCCCTCTCTGCCTCTGTCCCCTCTCTGCCTCTCTCTGCCTCTGTCCCCTCTCTGCCTCTCTCCCCTCTCTGCCTCTCTCCCCTCTCTGCCTCTCTCCCCTCTCTGCCTCTCTCCCCTCTCTGCCTCTCTCCCCTCTCTGCCTCTCTCCCCTCTCTGCCTCTCTCCCCTCTCTGTCTCTCTCCCCTCTCTGTCTCTCTCCCCTCTCTGTCTCTCTCCCCTCTCTGTCTCTCTGACGCTCTGCCTCACACTCTGGATCTGGATATCTTATTTACCCTGTGTATCTTAACTGCCCTATACTACACCGAAATAACCTATATTCTGCTTTCTTCCAGATCTGACTCAAGCTTCACACGGGAGACATTGGAACCCCCCCTAACCCAGAAGACAGGTAGGAAACACATCCCCTCCAATGTAAAACATTGCGGGAATTAGGGTACCTGGACATTGAGGGACTGCGGATCAGGTAAGATCCCAGGCGGGATTGCTGCTTTAAATATTGTGAAGCGGGGGCATCCAGACACTGGTTAAGGGGTGCAGGAAACTAGTCATTCATTTCTGGCTTTTTTTTCTAGATCCGACATTTATACACACATACACTCAATCTCACACACACATACACACACACACACATACACACACACACACACACACATACACACACACGTAACAAGGACTAATTGTAGTATAATGTAATACAATAAATAAACTTATGTCAAAAACGAATGTTCTTATTCGGGAATTTATTCAATTTATGTATTTTTTTTTAAAGCGGGGGCGGGGTTGGGGGCGGGACTAGGGGCGGGGTTGGGGGCGGGATTAGGTGGCGAGTAGATTTTTTGGTTCGGCGAGTAGATTTTTGGGTGATTTGTCAAGCACTGTATATATATATATATATATAACCAAATCATAATGGAGTTATCTAAAGATCTATTATCTACATATAATTATACCCTGTGTATATATGAATTATAGAAAAATACATCTGTGTATAATAATCATTTGAATAATTGTATATAACAGTGACAATTATTCACCTACAATGATTTAAACCTCTCTTTACACAGATAAAAGAGCTACATTCATTAATATATCATAAGAAATGTCATACACTTATAAAATAATTTGGCCTCTACCATCAGAGAGGATGATAATTGTATTCATTAATAGATATTTATCAGTTCATTTTTTGACTATCTTCAGATATTTCAAACTAATATTAAGTTTTCTTTATGTTTTCATTTCTATTTCAGTAATAGTATTCTGGGCTGGAAATAGGGGGGCGGGTTACAGGAGGGTGGCAACCCCTTAGTGCTGGAGATCAAAATGTAGATGAAATAAGAAAATTGGCGAATTCAAATTATATAGGCGGTCCTCGCTTATCCCCCGGAATCCTTCCAACAAACCGCCGTCGGATAACGGACCAGCCGGATTGTGGGTTCGTGTGTTAATCCACGGCAGCGAGTGTCGGATAAGCAGTACCGACGTCAGATAATCCGTCCAGCATTGTACGTCGTCGGATAAGCCGTTCGACGGAAAGCGGACGGTCGGATGCCGAGGACCACCTGTATATGTACCTTTTTTCTGCCCCTTAGGGACACCTTTTATTAAGGGCCTGGGATGGCAGCTGTTCTCTCTCAGAAATGTATTGCGTGAATTTTTCTTTCTACAAATATCCGTTTGTACTCTGAGAAAGATAAAAGGTATCCCAAAGGGGCAGTTTATGCGTATGAGGAGAAACTGCTCTAAAGAGGAGGATTTCCTAATACAATCAAGAGACTTACATACTCTATTTATGGCGAGGGGATATACAGTAGTCAGATAAATCTTGATACAACTCTGAAGAATTTTCAAATATGGACAGATCCAGTCTGTTGGGGGAAAGGCTCAGGGACAAGTAATGACCAATCTAGTTCTTTGAGCATTTCGCAGTGACGTGTGTTGTAGTTGCATTGGAGAACAAAACGGCATATTAAATTGTAGAGGGTATCAAGTTTGCTAAGGTGGGTTTGAGGTGCCGAGCTGTATACTATGCCCCCAGTCGATAATTGGCATTAGCATCTGCCGTGCGATACGCTTTATTTTTGTAAAAAAATTTTTTTGCATGTTCTTGTATAGCGCTGTTAGTTTTACGTAGCGCTTTATAGAGAAATTTTGCAGGCACAGGTCCCTGCCCCATGGAGCTTACAATCTATTTTTTGGTGCCTGAGGCACAGGGAGATAAAGTGACTTGCCCAGGGTCACAAGGACCCGACACTGGGAATTGAAACTTTACTCACTGAGCCACTCCTTCTCCCAATATTTTTTTTTTATTTCTCTCTTTACAGGTATATATTACTGTATATTAATTTTTCTTATATACACATTGTAGTACTGAATGTGCAGTACCATTCAGTTATTATGATTTATTTATGCTTAAATAATCTGCTTTTAGTTTTTTCATTTTGGTAACTATGTTATGACTTAGCCGTATATTGTTTTTATTTGGTCTCTCTCTTGTTTTCTTCGTTGCTTTTCTTCATTTGAGATGATCGGATTGCCTGTTTTGTCTTTGTGCAATAAAGTTTTATTTATCCTCTGGGAATCCGTAGGACAAGTAGCCATGACATAAATGATCTCATCACTTTGGTGAGTGCTAGATGATAGGGGCGTCTTTCTCTTGCCTAGGCAAGTTTTCGTTCCAAACAATATCTGAAGGAACAAGCCATTTCTTCTGCATCGGACTGGATGGAATGCTGGAGTTGCAAAATTCTTCCTCGATGATTTTCCTAATGCAACTATTTGGCACTGTGCTAATCACAGACTTGAACTGAGCATGAGTCATTCTGTTGATGAACTTGCACGGTTTAATCATTTGCAGATTTTTTGTGAGAAATTATATTCGCTGTACCACAGATCTCCGAAAAATCAGGACGACAATGTTAGTTGCTGAAAATTGGTTGCGTGTTTAGCGTAAGATGGGCTGCTTCACCTTTTAGGACCGTCAAAGCTATTTGGCAATCGTATGATACCCTATGGGAACATGTTAGCAATGCAAGTTCTGATACGTGTAAAGTAAGCACGGGAAGAACCACATATCAAGGTTTTAAAGAATGTTTTAGAATCGTCTGCATTCGTTGAAAATGTAAGTCTGTCGTACGATGTTTAATTGAAGTTTCCTGAACTATCTTTTCAATTACAAGGTCGAAAATGTTCTTTGCTTAAGGCTCGCTTATAAATAAATAGAACGTTAATGGTTTTAGAATGTCAGATCGAAAAAACAGGCAAGTTCTACAACAAAGCAAAAGAAGCGGTTGGAAAAATGAAGTTTTGTAATATTTTACTTCATGTTGGTAAAGTTCCAAACATCAGCAGGAATCAATTTTTAAAAAGTTTGATTAACAATACAAAATCCAGACTAATGACTCCAGCATCAGTATGCAAAGAAAAGCCTCAAACACTAAGCAGACAATCTCAATACCTTGGCATTGACAATTGGCCACCAAATTCAAATTTTACAGATGGGGGGGAACAGAGAAATAGAAGAATTGGCAGAGAATTTTGGATTGCACGCAAGACATAAAGGGTAGGGAGAGGTTAATGATCAACTATGTCTACCAGCTCATAGACCAGGGTAAATAATAATAATGATAACATTTGATGGCACGTGGACTAGGCTACAAACAAAACAAAAAAATAGAAAATACTAAGTTACTCTCTAGAGAGAAATCCACTTCAAAGGAAGGTTCACCTGTTCCTCCAGCAATGTCGTGTATATTATCATGTGCATGAAATGCCCAGGGGGCTGCTACTACATAGGTGAGACGGGACAGGGGCTAAACAAGAGAATGACTCTGCATCGCCACAGCATCAAACGTGGAACAAGAGACAGTCCTGTCGGCGAACATATCTCTGACTCTGACCATAAGATGAACGATCTGAAGGTGGCCATAATCAAAGGTAATCTTAGAACACCGAAAGAGAGATGGTTGCATAAATACAAATGTATTAAACTGTTTGGGACACTGACCGGTGGCCTAAACAGAGACCGCATTTTCATGAGTCACTACACAAGAGAACGCTCTTCCCATGAGTGCTAAATCCCATGTCTATAAATACTGCACTATATGAATGCACACACACCTGTCCCTTACACATACCAATGTACAATGTAATTCTATCCCGATATACCACTAGGGACTACATAGTATCAACACACATTTATAGTAATGCAATACCCTCTTACATTTCAACACCCACCAACACCATTGGTATACACTCCCCCTCCACAAACACCTTTTGTAAAGCGCTGTACACACTGTGGGCACTTTATACATTTATATTTACACACATACACATACAGAACAGAAGGGAAGCTGAGCACACCAAAAGAAATGCAATAATTTATACAAAAAAAAATCATTTTATTGACTGATTACAGTCACAAACCATCCGACATTTCGGTGTACAAACACCTTCTTCAGGGATCCCTGAAGGTGTTGTACACCGAAACGTCGTGTGGTTTGTGACCGTAATCAGTCAATAATATGAACTTTTTATAAATGATTGCATTTCTTTTGGTGTGCTCAGCTTCCCTCCTGTTCTACATGCAGTTACCCTGACTAGGTTTTTTCTGCTTGCAGCACCCACTACCATTCCTGTTTGTTGCTCTTGTTCCCATAGAGTTGGGGCATCCCAAGCTGCATTTATCTTGTGTGTTTAGCACACATACATACATACACCCTTACATCTCTAACATTCAGGAACCATTTAACACCAAAAGTCATAAATCACATACTGCACAGGGGGGAGGGATAGGTCTCATCCATTCATTCATTTTAAAGTAAAACCTTTCTTGCTTTATCCTTTGCAACACCGCCGGAAGAAGAGATCAGTGTATCTCGAAAGTTCGCACAAAAGCATTTCGTTAGCCATAGAACGGTATTGAGTATTTGTTTTTGTTACATCGAGCCCATATAAGCTAATGCCCGCTGTTAACACCGCATCTGATTCCCATGCTGTGCTTTAAAGCTGTGTTAACAGCGAGCATTAGCTTATATGGGCTCCATGTAACAATGGTTTTTCAGACAACAGGTGACCCATTGTGTGCTCATCTGCATGTAATTTCCCAGAACTCCTTGCTGCAGTGAAAGCACTGTATGCTGGGGATAATGGTGAAAGGCAGGGTTGAAGACCTGCCTGAGACATGTGAATGTGCTCACAAGTTATCTTTTTATTTTGCTATATGCAATACGGTGCAGGTTTCTTGTTGCCTTTTTCACCCACCATAACTTAAAACGTGATGATATATCTAGATAGATATACAGTTGTGCGAAAAAGAAAGTACACCCTCTTTGAATTCTTTGGTTTTACATATCAGGACATAATAACAATCATCTATTCCTTAGCAGGTCTTAAAATTAGGTAAATACAACCTCAGATGAACAACAACACATGACATATTACACTGTGTCATGATTTAACAGAAATAAAGCCAAAATGGAGATGCCATGTGTGAAAAACTATGTATACCTTATAATTCAATAGCTTTTGTAGAACCACCTTTAGCAGCAATAACTTGAAGTCATCGTATGACTATCAGTCTCTCACATCGTTGTGGAGGAATTTTGTCCCACTCTTCTTTACAACGTTGCTTCAGTTCATTTAGGTTTGTGGGCATTTGTTTATGCACAGCTCTCTTAAAGTCCTGCCATAGCATTTCAATCGGGTTGAGGTCTGGGCTTTGACTGGGTCATTGCAACACCTTGGTTCTTTTCTTTTTCAGCCATTCTGTTGTAGATTTGCTGGTGTGCTTTCGATCATTGTCCTGTTGCATGACCCAATTTCGGCCAAGCTTTAGCTGTCGGGCAGATGGCATCACATTTGACTCTAGAATACTTTGGTATACAGAGGAGTTCATGGTTGACTCAATGACTGCAAGGTTCCCAGGTTCTGTGGCTGCAAAACAAGCCCAAATTATCACCCCTCCACCGTGCTGGACAGTTGGTATGAGGTGTTTGTGCTGATATGCTGTGTTTGGTTTTCGCCAAACGTGGCGCTGTGCATTATGGCCAAACATCTCCACTTTGGTCTAGTCTGTCCAAAGGACATTGTTCCAGAAGTCTTGTGGTTTGTTCAGATGCAACTTGGCAAACCTAAGCAATGCTGACATTTTCTTTTTAGAGAGAAGAAGTTCTCTCCTGGCAACCCTTCCAAACAAACCATACTTGTTCAGTCTTTTTCTAATTGTACCGTCATGAACTTTAACATTTAACATGCTAACTGAGGCCTGTAGAGTCTGAGATGTAACTCTTGGGTTTTTTGCAATTTCTCTGAGCATTGCACGTCTGACCTTGGGATGAATTTGCTGGGACGTCCACTCCTGGGAAGATTGGTTTTCCACTTTTGAATAATCTATCTCACTGTACAATGATGGACTTTAAATTGTTTGGAAATGGCCTTATAACCCTTCCCAGATTGATGGGCAGCAATAATTGCTTCTATAAGATCATTGCTGATGTCTTTCCTCCTTGGCATTGTGCTAACACACACCTGAATGCTCCAGACCAGCAAACTGCTAAAACTTTGGCTTTTATAGAGGTGGTCACACTTGCTGATGATCAATTAAATCAAGGGCATTTGATTAGCAGCACCTGTCTGCTACTTAGCATCTTAATTCATATGGAAGCAGTAAGGGTGTACTTAGGTTTTTCACACAGCTTCTCCATTTTGGCTTTATTTTTGTTAAATAAATCATGATACGGTGTAATATGTCATGTGTTGTTGTTCATCTGAGGTTGTATTTACCTAATTTTAAGACCTGCTAAGGAATAGATGATTGTTATTATGTCCTGATGTGTAAAACCATAGAATTCAAAGAGGGTGTACTTTCTTTTTCACACAACGGTATATAGATATATATCTAGATATATCTATCTCTCTATCTATCGATATTTATTATATATATATTTATTTATTACCAGCAACCGGGGGTTGGGGGATAATGGATAAGCTCTGAGGCATCATACGGTTAACTGTTACAGGTAAGGTTAAAAATATATATATTTTGAGGACGATTGCTGCTTTAAGTCGCATTCCTAATTATGTGTTAAACGACAGAAAAGGGCTTAATGTTGGCTCCATTTGCATGGCTGATGCTCGTGCTCTATTCTTTACTTTTAGTTCCTGTATAGACTATATTGAACACTATGGCACAAGGTGAATTGCTGCATTTTTAATTTCAAGCAGCAATCGCACCTGGTACTCCGGAGCTGAACCGTGCCATTTTTAGCTCCAGAAACCCTCCGGTTTCCCAGATACTTACCGAGTTCATTGCCGGTGTTTCTTCTTGGACATTTAAAGTCTGTTACCGGGGTCATCCAATAGGAAACTCCAATGTCACCCTCCCGATGATGTTGGGCCTTCCTTTTGGCCCAGGGTAACCAAAAGATTCTGCAGATTATTGAGTTGAATTCTTCTATCAATGTACTGTAACCTCCATTGCAACAAAACTTTTCTAATTAACATCTCCTTGGTAGGTCTGCCAGAGTTGAATAGAGAAACCCCTCCCTTAATTATTAGTAGAGTGAATCTATTACAGTATTTAAGGGAGTCTATGTTGGCTGTGTAACATCTTAAGTGTCACATATGAAGTGTCTGTGGAATTAATACAGTATTGGAGTTAGAGTTGGAGGTGAAGACTACTGAACAAGAAGAACTGGACTCTGCACTTCAACAACAAGCCTACAACTGGGAGAACTTTACTTTCCAAATGCTCTGATAATTTGTACTCTTTCTATCCTTCTAGTATACCTGGGAACTCTTTTCGATTTACTCCAACTTCCCCACTCCCCTCCTAGCCACATTTCTTAATCTCTCCTCCCCTCTACCAATGTCTGTGTCCATACACTGCACCATACACACACACACCTCTCTCCCAACAACTTCTTTACCCCTCAATAAAAATTACCCCCACAAATCCTCTATTCACACCCTCTCTTTCTACTCCTCCTTGCTGCTGGGGATATCTCTCCTAAGCCTGCACCCAGCCATATAAACGCCTGCTCCGACCCACCTCTTTCCCTGCTAATGGTGTTAACCTATCTAATTTAATATTTACAAATCTTAAAGATCGCCTCACAAAAGAAGTCTCCCAATAGACTGCACTCATGGCTACTGTCCCACACCCACAGTCACTCCTACCAACCATTGTGGTCAAGCACTGCCATCTACTGCACTTATTCCCTCACCTACTGTCTCCAAGTCTCCTAACATACCACTTAGATTGTAAGCTCTTCGGGGCAGGGATTTATTTTCCTATTGCCTGATTTTGCTGCACTTATTGTATTGTAATTCCCTGTACTGTATTCTTTGTGAAGCGCCAAGTACGTTTTTGGTGCTATATCAATAAAGATATACAAACATACATACATACAGATATGTTCATTTCCCTCAAGGGAGAGAAAACTTCAGCAAGTAAACCGGTCAATATATTGGACACCAGAGTGACCCCAGAGCTAACAAATAGCCCAGTTCAGCTCTAGAGGACCCCCGGGTTCGAATACAGTGAGAATAAGCGAGCAGGCAGGACTCCTGCGCGCCGATACACTTCCACATTCATTGTCAGTGCGCACCGAGCGGTGTCTGCTATTTCTGCATAAAACAACGTTTGCACAAATGCAATTGTTATCCAGTACACAAAAAGGCCCCCTAACAGAATAGGCCAAACACCACACATAGTTGATTGATGCAGAATAAACAGACAAGCTGCAGCCAATGTAAATTTGCCTTCTTTGCGCTGAAGGAGCGGCTCAAAGTAAAGGCGCCGACTCGGAAAACAATGACACTTACTTTGAAACAGGAGAGCCTGGCTCAGATCCCAGGGTCAGCTCCCTGTGACCTCGGGGCCTCAGGCACCACAAAATAGATTGTAAGCTCTATAGGGCTGGGTCCTGTGCCTGCAAACATTCTACAGTATGTGCAGCGCTGCGTACGCTGTCAGCGCGACACAAGGGAAATACTATTATGTGGTTTGCAGGCTACAAATAACTTGAATGGAATAAAACACAGATTAAACCAGGCGTGGACAACACCAGTCCTCAAGGGCCACCAACAGGTCAGGTCTTCAGGATATCCCTGCTTCAGCACAGGTGGCTAAATCAGTGGCTCAGTCAAAGACTACATCACCTGTGCTGAAGCAGGGATGTCCTGAAAAAGTGACCTGTTGGTGGCCACCCCTGGTTTACACGCTTCCAGTGCCACATGAAGCAGTAATGCACGGACTCCATATGGGTTAAAGTACAAGTTACATAACACACTCCGTCTTTGCTCTGTGGAAATCATTCACATTGATAACCCTGTTGCTGCTCAGTTCAAAAGTCACTCCCACTCCCTCGAGTGTACACACGTTTACACAGAAGACCATGTGCGTAGTTGAATTTTCACAACAGCAAAGAAAATCATTAAAGAACAGTATGAAACAAACGTACATCTCCATATTGTCATATCTCTATGGCGAATACTATTTTATTAACATTTCCTATTGTGAGGTACCCAGCATCACCAGCTCCCAGCAAATCGACGTCCCCTTAACAAACAGGCATGGCTGGACTTTCCAACAGGAAATAAATAAATATATACATATATATATATAGATAGATAGATATATATATCTATCTATCTATATATATATATATATATAGCCATTAAGACCAACCTCACACTGATGATACCCATCAAGGTTGAAACATGTCTGTGAGTGGGTTTAATGGCTTTGCATCTCATCCCAGCCTCTGTCTATAAGCTGTGTTTAAAACAGCATGCATTGGCTTGAGGATTTGCTTGTGTAATACGAGCTTGAGACAAAAGGTGGCACTGAGTGCTCATTTGCATGTCATTTCCCAGAATCCCTTGCTGCAGTGGAAGCGCTGTATGCTGGGCGATGATGGGGAAAGACAGGGTTGCAAACCTGTCTAAGACATGCAAATGAACATACAGTAATATTTACAGTTGCTATATATATATATATATATATATATATATATATATATATATATATATATATATATATATATATATATATATATATATTATATATATATATATATTTCTTGCTGGAGAGTCCAGCTATGCCTGTTTGTTAAGGGGACGTCGGTAACCACATATATACACATACATACATACACACACCTTTTCATTTTGATAGATATAAATCTAAATACCAGCATGCATCCTCTTAAACCTCAATGTTTCATACGTCGTATCAACAACTCACCTTTCGTTTATGTTCGGGTTTTGGTTACAAAGAAATAATGCCAGTTTATAGCAAGCTGGTTATGTCAATTTACAAGAAAAACTATACACTAACTATTTTCCTTTTGTTTTAAATTTTATGGGTGGAGGAGAAATTGTTTTTGATTACTATTACTATTTGGTGCTTTTTCTTACATTAAATAACTTGCCACACTGATTTGGAAAAAAAAAAAAAAAAAAAGGATTTAATGTAAGCTTTTTTAGGCTCAATGTATGCATTAATCAGCTCCCATTGTACACTTGTACCCTTCATCCTATTACTGTATATGGAAATAGCATATTGATTTAAATTCTTAGAGTGAAAAATGATTTCCAAGAATTCTCATCTTGTAGAATCACGACCAGCACTGTGGGATTGCTCCACGTATCCCGCACGTTACACAACAGCTGAGCAATGAGCACTGACATCGACAAAGCAATTACACTGGAATATGACTCAGAGTGGAGCAGGTGACTCTCAGACCTGGGGAAAAATGGAACTCCACGTGCCCTGTATACACCCTTTGACAAATTATAGTCACCTGTAAATATGAGCCATTTAAAGCAGGGGTGTCGAACTCTGTCCTCATGGGCAACAAACAGGCCAGGTTTTATAGATATCTCTGCTTCAGCACAGGTGGCACAATCAGTTGCTCAGTCTTTGGCTGAGCCACCTGTGCTGAAGCAAGGGGTATCTATTAAACCTGTTTGTGGCCCTTGAGGACTAAGTTCGAGACCCCTAGCTTAGGGTGCTTGTTGTGTTATACGAGTTTATATATTAGACTGCTTTAAGCAGAATAGCACAGCTTTCCATCAGCATGGTGAAATAATAGAACCACACACTCCACTCTCAGTGTACTATGGACTTACTAAAACAAATAATGTAATGTTACCTGCATAGCATAGAAAGAATGTCATCACACACTTAAAGGAGCAATCCCACTTTAACCCTCACCTCTTATTTATTTTCAGCTTGGAAGCCGGGGGGTCTCCAGAGCTGAACCGAGTTTATTTCAGCTCAGGGGACCCCTTGTTTTCTTAGATACCAGAGAAAGTGGCGCCTATATACTACGTATGTTTAAATCCCCCCCAATCACGTGGGCCAATAGGAAGCTGTGACATAACCAGAGTCAAACCTCCACTTTTTCCCCCTTGGAGGAGACAATCGGTGACACCTTTTCCCGGTACATACTCCGGGAACTGCAATCCATCGGTTTGTGTTTCAATATGTGAATACAAAACATACAGGCCCATATTTACTAAGCCCAGCTATTCCATAAGACACGGTTTTGCTGCTGAACAGCTGCCGGTATTGAGGGCGCCGTGATCGTCACCCATGGCCCTACATAGTCTGAGACAGACCTACCCCGGGGCGAGGTCCGAGGGAATCAGGCGGCCTACCCTCCGTGTATCCAGCTGTACCAGCCTTCGACTCTGATCCAGTGCTGTCCCTGGTGCAGAGATTTTATCTCTATATGCTTGATTTTAATTTCCCCTTGTGAGTGCAAGTCCTTCAGTCTCTTTTTAACCCTTTACTACATTGCACACAGAGTTAAGCTATGGAGCTTGCTCTTCTCTCTCTTTTCTTTTTAAGTGTCTGTGGTTTGGCTACATCACTCAGAAGCTGCAGCGGTTTCCATAAGGATCACCTCTCTGGAACTGGACCTCTTGTTCACAAAACATTATCGGAACTGGTTTGGGACACTAATTTGTTATATATAATATATATATATATATATATATATATATATAATATATATATCTTTATTGTATTAATATACCACACACCTCACGCACTCAGGTGTCACAACACCTTTATTTAGACACCAGCTCACCCCATCATTATTAGCACACTAGTTTAGCGCTACTATTTTTGTTTATGGGGTTTTTATACACACACAGACACACAAACACACAGACACACAGACACACAGACACACAGACACACAGACACACAGACACACAGACACACAGACACACAGACACACAGACACACAGACACACAGACTTTATTCAGTGCTAGAGAAGGAGCAAGATGAGTAGGTTGTGGCTAATACAATATGCTAATATATTACTGATATTACTGCACTGCAAATAGAACGCATGCTTCTTGTTCAAGGTGCAATCCCTGATAACATTTCATAATGAATGTCACACAGTCTTCCTCATACAGATGTAATGACGCTTAAGGCAAAGACGTGGCTGCTTCTACTTCTTTGGAAAGCGCGCACAATTATTTTTTTTAGGGCCTCTGAATGATGGGGCGTTTGTGAATCAAGTATTTCCTGCAACCTTATCCAACCCTGTCAATAATAGCGAGTCAATGACGCTAAGTGATGGGGGAGACGTGGCTTTGCCTGTGTACACTCTTGTTGCCACCACACATTAGGACACAAGACACAATGTTACATAGTTATCAGCTGTATCTTACATTTGAAACTAGCATTTAAAAGAGCAGGGAAGAGGCGTCCTGGCTGAGCTTGGTATCTGCACTGTTTGTTACCTACTGTAGGACTGCTCATAATAAAGAATAATTTGCATGCAGAACAACAACAAAGGTAACTCAATTAGTATTAGCAAAGAGATCCCACTAATCCCAACACTACAATGCAAAAACCCAAAACATATTTTCATGTACTTTGAGTTAGGTTAGATTCTGTCTAGTTTAATAATTTAAGGTATTATTTCATTTACATATGTATTTGATTTGCTTGCTGTACTGTTATACTGTAGCTATCAATATTGAGCTTTTTCGGTAGGAATATGTAATCATAATAAAGATGATAAAATCAATTTTTTTTCTCTCTAAGATTATGCATTGTCTGTATTTATATTGATATTTAAAGAAGCACTCCTGTTGCACTTTTTTTTTATTTTTTAAATAGTCTTGAGGCAGGGGGTTCCCAGAGCTGAAATCAATGTGGTTCAGGTCCGGAGACCCCCTGCAGCAAAGCAATAATAATTAAAAATGTTTTTAATTTTGTCGCAAGGAGTGCCTCTTTAAGACTTGCTGGAAAAATGCAATACAAAGATATAAAAATATAAAAAATTAAATACAAATGTCCGACTATATCAAACTGAAAAGAACAACCAAACAGTACAACTACATTTCAATACTTTAAAGCAGCAATACTACATCCCCCCTTTTTTCTTTTCTTATTTACATATGTAAAGCATGTGACAATGTACTGTATAATTCTACATTCTACATGGCAATCGTTTGGTGCTCCTATTATAAATCAGTCAAAAAAATACTTATTACTAACACAATGGCTGTTTCAGTCAGTGTCTTCTATTACGATGGTAACATTATATATTGTTACAGTTTGCAGCTCCAACTGCTGGGAACATTGGTAACAAATTACAAACGGAAAAGTGTTGCAAAGATCTTTGACTGCTTGGACTAAAAACATGTTATAGAAATCAAAGGATGCATTAAAATTGCATTTAAAAAAAATGCAGTAAGTATCCAATGCTACAAAACATATAATATGTCACGTGTTGCGGCTTTAAATGCTTTCATTTAAACAGTTCACGACAAAATCCTGGCATGAATTTTGTTCGAGCATACAAATTAAGGTTACCATTTGCCGATCGCTGATTCTTGTTATGAAAACATTTGAACATAAACCGAGGGAAATTAAAGGCAAAAGGACACAGTCTGATGCAGCTATCTGCGAAAGGCTAGGAGTGCTGAAAATAAACTCAGCCTACATGAGCACATACGACACATACACAGGTAATTAATGTAATGGGCAGGTATGTTGACGTGACATACTGCATTACATAATATTCAATGGAAAGTGTGTGAATATTGACGGAAAATATTATACATGACTGAATCATAAAGTTGAAAACTACTGCACCCACAAGTGACCTCCAGTATATGCAAAGGCACCATTAAAGTTATAGTCAAAAAGGACAAATATATGGCACATGTAAGTTTACATCAAGGACATTTTAACAATGTCCTAGTATTCATGTACTCAAAATGTGAACATTTTATTATATATATTTAGAAATGAGAAAATGTTGAGAGAACAATGTATTCGTGATAAGAGGGTCATATCTGTGTCTACTTCACAGACTCTAAATATCAATTTCTCTGTGAATATGCACAAACGCAGCAACCTAATCTTATGGCACAAAATGGAGTCCATTAATGATACTTTTTTTACCCACCATAACGTATTTAATGTAACAAAATCCCTCCACTGTACAGCAAATAAAAATACCACTTGTGAGCACATTCCCATGTCTCAGACAGGTCTGCAACCCTACTTTCCCCCATTATCACCCAGCATGCCCAGGACATACTTGAAAACGAGAGGTAACTCTCAATGTATTACTTCCTGGTAAAATATTTTATAAATAAATAAATGCAGTGCTTCCACTGCAGCCAAGGATTCTGGGTAATGTCCAGCAAATGAGTGCAGTGTCACCTTTTGCTTCTAGTTCATTTTAACATGGACCCTACACTACAGTATATAGCTCCATGTGTGTTCATTTGCATGTTATTTCCCAGAATTCCTCAATGATGCAGAAAGAAAAAGTATTCAAAGTCAACACTTTTGTGTGTGTGTGTATCGCGAGATTTGGACCGGAGAAGGAACACAGTGCGGACGCGCATTCCTGACGTCCTCGAATGGAAGTATACCGGCACCTCTACACGTGGATTCGGCGTATCAGACGGTACACCACACGGACGGGCAGAGGAGTGGGGTGAAGTTCATGAGATTGTATTGAGTTTCTTGCGCATATTCTTTTTAAACATGGTGAGTGCCCGTGATCCGTGTATTTTTGCATTTATTAAAATTGTTTTGCAATATTACGCTATGGGAGCCTCACTGTCTTCTTTTTGTTAAATATATATATATATATAATCAGTGCTTGACAAATCACAAATCTACTCGCCACACAAAAAAATCTACTCGCCACCTAGTACCAAACGTGCTGCTTGGGCCAATATTTACTCGCCCGGGTGTTAAATCCACTCGCCCGGGGCGAGCAAATGTATAGGTTTGTCGAACACTGTATAATAAACACACACACACACACACAAAAGTGTTGCCTTTGAATACTTTTTCTTTCTGTAAAGTCCAGCAGCCAAGATGAAAAATTAGCTACCAGTCTTAACTTTGTTAGTTGGCGTCCTCATGGAGTTGCTCTGCTAGCTGCTTCTGGGTTCCGTCGTCACGTGTCTCCCGTCGCTGCTATGACCTCACCGCTCATTATACATTCGTACATACATACACGCACACACTGCTGTATAACTGTGTATATTATTATAACGGCCTCTGTGAATGTTACTCCTTTCGATGCCAATGGGACATAAGAATATCATGTTGCCCACCACTGAATTAATGCAACATGAGGTTGTGAAATGGATTTTGCCAGTTTTCAACGTGACATCACTATTTCAGGAATTAAAGTAAACAGGCAGTAAGTGATGAGACCACAAATGACCAACTCTGTCAATGCTGAATATCATGACTATTTGTTGCACAGATAATATTATAATTCCCTGTATTCTATTGTCTATTAGTTATAAAGCGCTGAGTACATTGTTGATGCTACATATGCAACATATTGGAGGGGGGGGGAAATCCCCAATTGGTGCTTCCAAAATGTCACTGTGTAGAAAAAATAATAAATGCTGTTTCTCTGAAAATAGCACAGGAACCATATCAAATTGTAAATAAAACACTAATGTATAAGCATTGGAATAAATGCAGTCTTCACCTCACCTGATGTCCCGTGCGGTGAGTGACGGAGGGGGGAGGACAGGAATACAACAGTGAAATAGACCCCGAATAGCAGCGCTCCCCCGGTGAGTGTTCAAACCCAGTCCCACGACACTGGCTGATGAATAAACAGTCCCACTCTAAGGTATAGGTATCAAGTCCTCACTATACCATTCGTTGATGTATCTCGGTTCCAGCAGGCGTGCGTCAGTCTCGAATTTCCATGAAGATAGAGCAATTGTGAGTGAAACAACTGAGCACAGCAAAAAGAAGGGCTGGGGGCAGATAGTAAAATTAACTATTTAATAGGCATATAAGCAAGGAGATGTGCCGGGAGGGGGGAGGGGGTGGAGGGAGGGGGGGAGGGGGACATGTACCGGTATTTAATATTACATTCCCCAGGCACAAAAGCTAATAGGCATATAAGCAAAAACAAGAAAAAGGGACCTTTTTCTTGTTTTTGCTTGTATGCTGATTAAATAGTTAATTTTACTTACTGCCTCCCCTTCTTTTTGCTGTGCTCTGTATTTTCACTCTCAATTGTTTTATCTTGATGCTATAAGCAGCTGGAAAATATACAAACATACATATTGCCTTAGCCTAGGGGGTCGCTTTCTGATTAATTTCCCCCTCGGGGACCCCCTGCTTCCCTAGTTACAGTCCCTGTTATGGGGTGCCGGTATCCCAGTGGCCATGTTTACATTCTCCCGCGTCACGGCCCACAATGCAGGGAGATACCGGCACCCCATACCAGGGGCCTGTAACTAGGGAAGCAGGGGGTCCCCCCGAGGCTGAAATTAATACGGTTCAGTTCCTGGAGACCCCCTGCTTCAATACAACAGTGTTATTAAAATAAAAGCCACGGAATCGCCTATTGGAGTCGCACAGGGAGAGTGACTGATTCAGTCTCACACAGTGCGAGTCCCATTCACACGTAAGGATCTCCGCTGTTTTAATCCCAATGCGCTATTACCGACGGTCAAGGCATTGCCAGCACATTCTCTGCAGCCACGCAACAGACCCTAGCGCTGCATCTGTAGGGGAGTCAACCTGCATGACCATATGCCCAAATAAATGGACGCATTCTGTCTGACTTTGTGCACGTTAGCTGAAACAAACCATGGACAAATACCATAGCATCTCTTAAGACGAGATTGGTGAATCAGGGAGGACCCAGCTGGTATCATCTGAGGGAAACGGTTTAAATCAGCAAAGCGTAAATAATTGCCAGCTTTTAAGCCAAATCCAGAATTGTTTTAGGGATAGGAGCTGTGTTATAGTTTAAAGGTCTGACCTTCAGTTTTACATAGAAGGATATTTGAAGGTGACAAGGATAATGCACTTGACATAAATTCCGGAAGCAAGGTTCTCATTTCAATCACAAAATGTTGATACTACCAGCCAAACAACAAACCGGTCATGTGAAAAAATATCTGCTCTTTTTCTTTTTAGCTTCATTTATATTCTAACATTACTAAATCATGATTTCATCTTAACGCACATCAATGGCTGCACAGTACGTGAACAGATCATTTGACTACCACTGTTGTGGGGTTATGGACAATGCCAGTTTAATTTATTACCGCCATAATAATGTCAAAAATCTGTTACAAATACAGTAAATGTGGCAGCTGCAGGAAACATATCCACGACTTTCACAAATGACCATTCTTTTCATATCGGCATAGTCCTGCTGTCTTAACAAACCAGTTCAAACTCCTTGTTTTGTGCAAGGAAAGTCATTCTGTCAGTATTACTATGCTGAATTTATGTTTATAATAGCAATACCCTGCATGTTAAGATCTTCTCCTTATAAGGCCGCAGTCCCAGTGTTAGGGTGACCAGGTGTCCCGGTTTTGCCGGGACAGTCCCATTTTTTTCTCCCTTGTCCCGGTTGCTGGTCCGTCCCGGTAATGTCCCGGATTTTCTCCCTGGTCCCGTTTTCTGTGTCGGCGCTGCACGAGTCGGCGGCGGCGAGGAGGAGGATGCGGCGCCAGCAGCGGGTATTTTGAGAATGCCCGGGGGTTGGGCTTCTTTAGTTAAACATGCTGGGCCGCAGGGGATTGGATGGGATGCTGGGGGCGGGGCTCTAGAATGCCGGGCCGCAGGGGATTGGATGAGATGGGGGGCTTTGTCAAAAAAAGCAGTCGCAGGGGCAGCCACGTGGCCTCCCGCTCTCCCTTGCCTTCCCCCGGCACTCTGGCTGCACAGCCTTCCCTTCCCCGGCACTCTGGCTGCACGGCCTTCCCTCCCCCGGCACTCTGGCTCCCCGGCCTTCCCTCCCCCGGCACTCTGGCGCCCCAGCCCACCCTCCGACTCCCCGGTTCTCCCTACGGCTCATCGGTTCTCCCTCTGGCTCCCGGGTCCTTCCTCTGGCTCCCCGGCTCACCCTCAGGCACCCGCTCCCCGGCTCTCCCCCAAAGGCATCTCGGCTTTCCCTCCCCCTGGCACCCTGGCTTGCTCTCCCCCTGGCTCCCCGGCTCGCTCCCCCCACCCCAGAGCCCGCTCCCCACCCCAAGAGCTCGCTCCCCCCCCCCAAGAGCTCGCTCCCCCCCCCCAAGAGCTTGCTCCCCCCCCAAGAGCTCGCTCCCCCCCCCCCAAGAGCCCGCTCACAGCCGTTTGCTAGCAGTGCTGCTAGTGAGCGCGTGCCATCTCCGCCGAATCACCCGCCTCCGCCGAACCTGCAGCAGTCTGAGGTAGGATATGGGGGGAGAGGGCTGTAAGATGCAGGGGTGGGGGGAGAGAGCTGTAAGATGCAGGGGTGGGGGGAGAGAGCTGTAAGATGCAGGGGTGGGGGGAGAGAGCTGGAAGATGCAGGGGTGGGGGGAGAGAGCTGGAAGATGCAGGGGTGGGGGGAGAGAGCTGGAAGATGCAGGGGTGGGGGGAGAGCTGGAAGATGCAGGGGTGGGGGGAGAGCTGGAAGATGCAGGGGTGGGGGGAGAGAGCTGGAAGATGCAGGGGTGGGGGGAGAGAGCTGGAAGATGCAGGGGTGGGGGGAGAGAGATGGAAGATGCAGGGGTGGGGGAGAGAGATGGAAGATGCAGGGGTGGGGGGAGAGAGCTGGAAGATGCAGGGGTGGGGGGAGAGAGCTGGAAGATGCAGGGGTGGGGGGAGAGAGCTGGAAGATGCAGGGGTGGGGGGAGAGAGCTGGAAGATGCAGGGGTGAGGGGAGAGAGCTGGAAGATGCAGGGGTGGGGGGAGAGAGCTGGAAGATGCAGGGGTGGGGGGAGGGAGCTGGAAGATGCAGGGGTGGGGGGAGAGAGCTGGAAGATGCAGGGGTGGGGGGAGAGCTGGAAGATGCAGGGGTGGGGGGAGAGCTGGAAGATGCAGGGGTGGGGGGAGAGAGCTGGAAGATGCAGGGGTGGGGGGAGAGAGATGGAAGATGCAGGGGTGGGGGGAGAGAGCTGGAAGATGCAGGGGTGGGGGGAGAGAGCTGAAAGATGCAGGGGTGGGGGGAGAGAGATGGGAGATGCAGGGGTGGGGGGAGAGAGATGGGAGATGCAGGGGTGGGGGGAAAATGCAGGGGTGGGGGGAGAGAGATGGGAGATGCAGAGGGGGGGTAGAGACCTGTGCGGCACAATTTTTTTAAATATTTATGGGGGGGTGGAAGTCTTTTAAAAATGTATTGGCGGGGTCGAGTATTTTTATTATGTATTGCGGGGTGGGGGTTTTTGGTATGTATTTTGTGGGGATTGAGTGAGCAGAGTGGGGTAATTGATGGAAGGTAGGGGTGAGTGAGAGGAGAGAGGGGGAGTGAGTGAGGAAAAGAGGGCGTAAGACAGGGGAGATAAATACATGTGAGGCGGAAGTGGGGAAGAGTGAGTGAGAAGGAGGGGAGAGAGAAATTCATGGGTAGAGGGTGGAAAATAAAGGGGGCTCGTGAGGTGTGAAATTAACCTAAGGCCTCGGACATGGTGATAAGAAGAGCGCTGAGCAGCGCTGACGCTCATGCTCTCCTGCTCAAGCAGGAGCTTTTTTGTGTCCTTGCATGAGCGTCAGTGTGCGCGCTTGTGAGCCGGGTGGGAGTCGGGCGGGAGGCGGGGCTAGCGCGCCGACGTCACGGACTGCCATTGGCTTTTGGCAGTCACGTGACAGGCCCTGCGCTTCCCTCAGCGGAAAAACGTAAATTTGTCTGTCGGCTGCAATTCCACACGCCTCCGCACGCCTGCGGAAGCGTGCGGAAGCGCCGTCTAAAGCCATGTTGATAGGGATAATGTTTCCCCTCAGCGCGGTTCAGCACGGTCTTTTTGACCATGGCCCCCCCGCCGGGCGCGCGTGCCACAGTGAAGACTGGGGACTCAGCCTTATGGTGATGAGGCATCACGTGATGCCTCATTGTCATGGCAACATGTCACCGCCTGATGTTAGTGTCTTGTTGTCATGGCAACGGGGGGCGTGACGTGATGTACATTGTTTTATAAATAATTTTTTTAAGTGTCCCGGTTTTTCATTTTGAAAATCTGCTCACCCTACCCAGTGTGCACTGCAGCACGCGTGCCCGGCAGGTCGGCGGCGCGTGCACAGCGCTTCACCGCGATCTGGGACAACGCTGCAGAGTTTGCAACAGGGGGCGTGGCTGGGATTTTCCAGGGGTGTAGCCATGACCGCACGCGGCTGGTTCGCCCTCACTGGCTGAACCGCCGGCAGGGGCGTGGCCACCCCTCCGTCGCAACTTCTAAATTCCATTTCATTGTCTTTGGGAAACATTGTAGTACAGCGCGGCTGCACCTTCCGCGTGGTGGTACTTACTGGGCCCAGCCCCGTTGAGGGGCGGCGTTTGTGCGCTTTAAAAAGCACTGGGGCCGCGGCCCAATATGGCATACTGTACTTTGTAATTGTAGCCCTGATTTTCCTCTGAGTCCCACTGACATGCATCATAACCTTATCTGACATGAGCCCGATTTGTGAAACTTGCCCCATGATTTTTAGATATGCCCATATCTGATTATTCACAAGGAAATAGGGTACAGTTCTTCAAATGGTGGTTGTACCGACTCCAATTCTTAACATGTTATATGCCGATGAGGAGACCTGGAGGACCGGGTGTTATTACTTTTCAGAAAACAAACCTGGAAATGGCGCTTGCGATGCGGATGTCAAGTGTAGAATAAAATGGTATTGTGCGTACCATCCTTTGCCTTCCCAATACTTGGGAGAAGTTTATAATATTTCACAAGCAATATACCTGTCGTCATCTCTTTGGGCAGCCCTAACAATATCTTTTCATACAAATAATTAAATCATATAACCTGCACGTTGTTTGATGACTGTTACTACATATTTAAAAGGGCTATGACTGCAGTCATACAATTTAATGAATCACCAGTGTTTCGTATCTTGGGAACATCCCTTTATCTTTCTTTGCCTCGTGCTCTTTTTTCAAGCCAAGTTTTGTACCTGAAAATAACCTTTTATGAAGCGGACTTAAAATTCTCAAGACAAAATATGAAAGCTCTTCCTTCTTAAGTATGAAAAGCATTTACAGAATAACATTCAAAAAAAGATGATTAAAGTTTGAATCCCCCACGAGGAGGGGTATTTTTGGGACTGAAATGCCAATCCCAATTGCAGTAAAATAAATTCTCTCTTGTGCAGTGATTTGCAGTGATCACGTAGTATGTGGAGATTTTTCTTGTATGTTGAAGGGAAAATCCAACTCATGTATAATTTATTTATTTATAAGAATAGCTATATAGCGCCTTTATCCAGGGCGCTGTACATTAGTTAGTAAAACAAAGGTGTAGTTGCATATAGATTAGATTATAGGGTAATTGTTAAGAAGTCATTGTGGTGTGGTAGGGGTGGGAACATTATGGTCAAACTATGGATTAGGTGCATTGACAGCTTGGTTGTTTGGTGCGCATTGGGTAGGGGTGGGAACATTATGATCAGGCTATGGATTAGGTGCATTGAGAGCTTGGTTGGTGCGCAGTGGGTAGGGGTGGGAACATTATGATCAGGCTATGGATTAGGTGCATTGACAGCTTGGTTGTTTGGTGCGCAGTGGGTAGGGGTGGGAACATTATGGTCAAACTATGGATTGGTGCATTGACAGCTTGGTTGGTTGGTGTGCATTGGGTAGGGGTGGGAACATTATGATCAGGCTATGGATTAGGTGCATTGACAGCTTGGTTGTTTGGTGCGCAGTGGGTAGGGGTGGGAACATTATGGTCAAACTATGGATTGGTGCATTGACAGCTTGGTTGTTTGGTGAGCATTGGGTAGGGGTGGGAACATTATGATCAGGCTATGGATTAGGTGCATTGACAGCTTGGTTGTTTGGTGCGCAGTGGGTAGGGGTGGGAACATTATGGTCAGGCTATGGATTAGGTGCATTGAGAGCTTGGTTGGTTGGTGCGCAGTGGGTAGGGGTGGGAAAATTATGATCAGGCTATGGATTAGGTGCATTGAGAGCTTGGTTGGTTGGTGCGCAGTGGGTAGGGGTGGGAACATTATGATCAGGCTATGGATTAGGTGCATTGACAGCTTGGTTGTTTGGTGCGCAGTGGGTAGGGGTGGGAACATTATGGTCAATCTATGGATTGGTGCATTGACAGCTTGGTTGGTTGGTGTGCATTGGGTAGGGGTGGGAACATTATGGTCATGCTATGGATTAGGTGCATTGAGAGCTTGGTTGGTTGGTGCGCATTGGGTAGGGGTGGGAACATTATGGTCAGGCTATGGTTTAGGTGCATTGACAGCTTGGTTGGTTGGTGTGCATTGGGTAGGGGTGGGAACATTATGGTCATGCTATGGATTAGGTGCATTGAGAGCTTGGTTGGTTGGTGCGCAGTGGGTAGGGGTGGGAACATTATGATCAGGCTATGGATTAGGTGCATAGAGAGCTTGGTTGGTTGGTGAGCAGTGGGTAGGGGTGGGAACATTATGGTCAAACTATGGATTAGGTGCATTGACAGCTTGGTTGGTTGGTGTGCATTGGGTAGGGGTGGGAACATTATGGTCATGCTATGGATTAGGTGCATTGAGAGCTTGGTTGGTTGGTGCGCATTGGGTAGGGGTGGGAACATTATGGTCAGGCTATGGTTTAGGTGCATTGAGAGCTTGGTTGGTTGGTGCGCAGTGGGTAGGGGTGGGAACATTATGGTCAAACTATGGATTGGTGCATTGACAGCTTGGTTGGTTGGTGTGCATTGGGTAGGGGTGGGAACATTATGATCAGGCTATGGATTAGGTGCATTGACAGCTTGGTTGTTTGGTGCGCAGTGGGTAGGGGTGGGAACATTATGGTCAAACTATGGATTGGTGCATTGACAGCTTGGTTGTTTGGTGAGCATTGGGTAGGGGTGGGAACATTATGATCAGGCTATGGATTAGGTGCATTGACAGCTTGGTTGTTTGGTGCGCAGTGGGTAGGGGTGGGAACATTATGGTCAGGCTATGGATTAGGTGCATTGAGAGCTTGGTTGGTTGGTGCGCAGTGGGTAGGGGTGGGAAAATTATGATCAGGCTATGGATTAGGTGCATTGAGAGCTTGGTTGGTTGGTGCGCAGTGGGTAGGGGTGGGAACATTATGATCAGGCTATGGATTAGGTGCATTGACAGCTTGGTTGTTTGGTGCGCAGTGGGTAGGGGTGGGAACATTATGGTCAAACTATGGATTGGTGCATTGACAGCTTGGTTGGTTGGTGTGCATTGGGTAGGGGTGGGAACATTATGGTCATGCTATGGATTAGGTGCATTGAGAGCTTGGTTGGTTGGTGCGCATTGGGTAGGGGTGGGAACATTATGGTCAGGCTATGGTTTAGGTGCATTGACAGCTTGGTTGGTTGGTGTGCATTGGGTAGGGGTGGGAACATTATGGTCATGCTATGGATTAGGTGCATTGAGAGCTTGGTTGGTTGGTGCGCAGTGGGTAGGGGTGGGAACATTATGATCAGGCTATGGATTAGGTGCATAGAGAGCTTGGTTGGTTGGTGAGCAGTGGGTAGGGGTGGGAACATTATGGTCAAACTATGGATTAGGTGCATTGACAGCTTGGTTGGTTGGTGTGCATTGGGTAGGGGTGGGAACATTATGGTCATGCTATGGATTAGGTGCATTGAGAGCTTGGTTGGTTGGTGCGCATTGGGTAGGGGTGGGAACATTATGGTCAGGCTATGGTTTAGGTGCATTGAGAGCTTGGTTGGTTGGTGCGCAGTGGGTAGGGGTGGGAACATTTTGGGCAGGCTATGGATTAGGTGCATTGAGAGCTTGGTTGGTTGGTGCGCAGTGGGTAGGGGTGGGAACATTTTGGGCAGGCTATGGATTAGGTGCATTGAGAGTTTGGTTGGTTGGTGCGCAGGGGTTGGGGGCAGGTCTCTGGATTTAGTCTTGGAATAAATATAATAAAAGTAAAGAGACAAGAGAAGGGATCTTATAGGTTACAAATGGCAAAGTTACACTAATGCTTTTCACATGCAGCTCCATACAGTATGCTTCTTCTAGAATCCAGACCAGGTGTAGCCAAGTGCAGTCCTCAAGGGCCACCAGCAGGTGAGGTTTTCAGGATATCCCTGCTTCAGCACAGCTGGCTCAAGCAGTGGCTCCATTGAAGACTGCCCCACTTGTGCTGAAGCAGGGATATACTGAAAACCTGACCTGTTGGTAGCCCTTGTGGACTGGAGTTGGCCACCCCTGATGCTGTAACACTTACAAGCAGAGAGGACCAGTGTGTGTAACTGGGGGCACACATGCAGCGTATTGTGTATGTAAACAATATATTTTGAACCCTCTGTTGTCTACCACTCTTTCATCCTCTTCTGCCCGGCATTTCTTAGGCTGCGTCCCCGCTAGCACTGAGCGTGCACGCTCTCCCAAGCTTGGCACTTGGGAAGTAAAAAAAAAAAAAAAGTGTGTTCGAAGCGCGCTCAATAGGCCCCCCATGCAGCCCCCCCACCCCCACACGCGCTCGCAGGACACCAGCGCTTATGCATGAAGAGTTGGTGACATCCCCACTCAAGCATGTGTACGGTCAGCGCCAGCGGGGCCGCAGCATTAATTAAGGGGTCCCATGCTCTGCTATTTTGACTACTCTGATGGAAGGGCAGCACAACGCCCCTTGGTACATCTTTTCGGGAGAAAAAAAGTAAATGGTAAAAGTAAAAGTAAAAAATGGTTACTTGCAGTAATCATCGTCTAATCTAGTATTAGAGTTTAAGTAGTACAGGCATACCCCGGTTTAAGGACACTCACTTTAAGTACACTCGCGAGTAAGTACATATCTCTCAATAGGCAAACGACAGCTCACGCATGCGCCTGTCAGCATGTCCTGAACAGCAATACCGGCTCCCTGCCTGTACCGAAGCTGTGCGCAAGCGGGGAGACTATAGAGCCTGTTACACATGTGTTATTTACATCAGTTATGCACGTATATGATGATTGCAGTACAGTACATGCATCGATAAGTGGGGAAAAGGTAGTGCTTCACTTTAAGTACATTTTCACTTTACATACATGCTCCGGTCCCATTGCGTATGTTAATGCGGGGTATGCCTGTATGTAAGGAGCAAAGAATATCACAGGTCATTGTTGGAACAATAATTGAAGCACTTGCTAATATGTAAAATTAACATGATGTGTAATTTGTTCCCAGGTACTGTATTTGTTGCTCACAGTTCTTAAAAAGACACAAAAGGAATACGTAAAAAAAGACAACACTAAACCATCTAAGATCTAAACGACCCATGCTTTAATCCCCTATCACGAAACAGGAACTCAATGAATAGGTAATATGCTATGTATTTTTACTACTGTATGTAGGAAGCTGCTTTAGGCGAAAGCAATGGTGTCACTGCATATAAAGTGTTAATAATTAAAGCTGCAGCTCAGCCTTTTTTTTAATTTATTTTTTTACTTCAATAGTTTCATGTGGGCAATCTCTAATTACCTAAAGAACTGCATAGCTGCCGGGCAATTCGTTCTCCGTCTATTGATCGGCAAAGTTTGGCGACATCTTTAAATATGGGGAATGTAAATCGTTGCTATAGGAACAAGCATGCTTGTTAAAATAGAATACAAGAAAATTGGTCTTTCAAAGTTGTTGTTTTTAAAACAGAAAATGCTAAAAGTATTTTTTCTTACTACAGTACAGAACTGATTTATTAAAAAAACCACACATGCAGGATATTGCCTGAACTGCAGCTTTAATAGCAATAACAGTTAATCACACTATGCACAGACGTCCCTGCTGACATATTTCCAGGTCAATTCAATGAGACTGTCAATACTGTGACGGTGAGGGGGTAACCAGGCTTACAATAAAGGTTTAAGCCCATTTGGTTACTTCTGATCCATGTATTGGGGTTCCAGAGTGTCAGCTCTTGAGCCCGGGGTTTGTACATGCATAACCTGTAATGTGCGGTAATAAATTATTTTATGTGTTTTTACCTTTCCAGGAGTGCCAGCAAGCAGAGATTGCTGCGGTATGAGTTTCAAGGGGGGTTTTGCGGAGAAAGTGTTGTCAGAATGTGCCTAGGTAGCCGGGGTCCAGAGATGCTAGATACCCCAAAAACGTACCCGGGAATCATGAGTGATTCCTGGATACATGTAGGCACATTGTCCGGCAATACCTCCCCTTGAAAACGCTTTCGCGAGTGACCACTAGGGGTTCCCTGCTTCAGCAAAGACCAGAAAGGTAAAAGGGGCATAGGGATGTGAGGTGTCCCTGAAACAGTCATGGGGTCCCTAGGTTAATGGGGATCCCCAGTAAATTCCCAGGTCACCCAGAACCGGTCTAGGGGTTCTGACGTGCTCCAACCATACATATAAGGTTGTGAGGGGATTCTTAGAATCCATACTAAGTCTATGCAATAGTGTATGGGGAATATGGCTAGGGAAAAATAAAGTGCAGCTTTTAATTCTATTTCCCACACCAGAAAGACTTAGGTTTTGAAAGTGTATATTTTATTAACAAAGTGTGTTAAGTATATACAGTATATGCTTTGTGCACAGTAATGAGCTGGGACTTTCAGAACCAATGTTCTGACAGGCCACTGGGGCTACCAACTTGGTGCCAGTAGGTCTGACAGGACATCGGAGATCAAAGCCACAGAGGATGTCTGAGGTGCCAAGACCATTTGGGCAGGAGGGAAGAGCAAGTACCCACGTCCTGCGATGAATGGAAGGTCTCAGAATTTCCATTTGCCCGACCAGACTTGGATGAGCCCAACCCAGCGCGTGGCTTCTGAATAGCAAGTGGCTGAGGTGGCAACCCTGCACATGCCCTTGGCAGATTCAGCACCCCCACTTGCCCGCCTTCACAAGACCAGCATCGGCTCTGATTGGCTGCTTAGGAAACTTCCACGCCGGGATTGGCTGCAGGGTTTTGTGAATGGAACTCAGAAGTATTATAAACACCTGAGTCAATCAGATTTGTAGATTCTAAGAACCAAGTCCAGTAAGCAAATTAAAGTCCTCTGGAGAGAGGGGAGTGGTGGCGTCTGGAATTGCAGGCTGATTGCAGTTCCAGGACATTTTAGGCTAGGTCCCTGTCAGGGTGAGCTTTGGATTTAGAAGCCCCTGCACCTAGGAAAGTCTAGTTTTCACCCCCAGAGTCCTAGTAAGTGTGTATTTTCTTATGAGGTTTGTGTAACATTGTGTGTCTGCCTTTTCCTGTGAATAAATTTACAATTTATTTCCTTTACCTGTTTTTCCCAATGTACATTATGATCCTGGTATAAAGTCAGACATACACACCTGATCTCACTCATGCCTCCCTGCCATCTCTTCCCCTGTAAATTGTGTTAACCTTTTCATTTAAAACTGACCAGCCTTAAATCTCACCCCACAAATCAAGTATCCCAATAGCCTGCACTCATGGCTATTGTCCCACACTCAGTCACTCCTGCCACCCATTGTGACCAAGCACTGCCATCTATAGCACATACTCCCTCACCTACTGTCTCTGTAACTCTCCCATCAAACCTCTTAGATTGTAAGCTCTTCTGGGCAGGGATTTTCTTTCCTACTGTCTGATTTTGCTGCACTTATTGTATAATTATAATTCCCTATACTGTATTCTTTGTGAAGCGCTGAGTACAATTTTGGCGCTATATAAATAAAGACATGGCTGGTCTCCAGTGACAAATACATCTAAAAGGGTCTGATCTTTGAGTCAGGTACAATAGAAGTATTACATTATGTATAACATGATCAGTGTTCATCGTAAAGATGAAAAGCTTTATACCTGCCACCTTTCATTTATATAAAATGCAGTTTCTTCTTCTTAACGCCAAACGACTTAAAGAAGCAATCCAAGCAGACACTCTCTGTAATTTTTCTTTCTTTTTTACATAACATTGAGGCAGGGGGTTTCCGAAGCCGAACTGCGTTGATTTCAGCTCTGGTGACGCCCTGTTCTAGAGATCCTTACCTCGGCAGGGGGTACCGGAAGCTGACATCAACACGGTTCAGCTCCATAGACTCCCTGCTTCAATTCTATGTCAAAATTTAAAACAAAATCTTAAAAAAAAAAAAACTGTCTACTTGGTTTGTTGCTTTAAATCCATTCCAACCCCAACCAAAAAAAACCCCACAAATAAATATCAAAGTCTCCACAAAGAAAAGTAATCATAAAAATAATCTATTAGATGCTATTTGATAATCCACATCAACAATAAACAAAAAGAAAATACAGATTCCAAAAGACAGAACCTGCAGAAACTCCAAACGGGTCACTCAAGTTTGGTTAAAGGTATTACAAAATGTATTATTAGTACCAAGGGTCAAAAATAGACAAAACAATGCTAAAATCAATTAAAAAAAACTTATAAACATTGCTCCAGATAATCTAAATATAATCCTGAATGGTTGCAGCATGCTAGAAAACTGTCATAAGTCATACAGCACAAAACAATAGTCAGAAATGTACGTGCTGAATATGTCAGTGAATGAATACTTGCAGCAATCACAGAAATCCACATCAACACCCTAAATCAGTAGCATACAATGCCCCATGAAATAAATGCTATATATTTTTTTACTGTATTGATTTCTTCAATAAAACCCAATAGCATTCAAATGGCAATTCCAATGGCTAAGAAATAAAAAGTACCCATCAAACTTTCCAGCATTTTATACATGAAGTTTACAAAAAAACGCCTGGTCTGGTTTTAGAAAAAGGAAACCCTTTCTCATAGGATCAGATTTTATTCATGCAATACAATTGTAATAATTAGACATGTACGAAATGATAACGGATTTCACAGTTCTCACAGTGTCTCCTCTTACAATCATGAAGTAGCTTGAATAATGTTTCTAGTTTCAAATATCCGACTTGCACCCTCTCTATCCACCGTAAGAACCATCCTAAAACACACCTGCTTAATGAAGCATATGAGTAGCTCCATGGCTGATATTATACACCCCATACATAAACCTTGGCCCCTGCAGACGCACTTACCAGAACACCTTCCTACTGTCTTTGTACATTCTTCCTACCAACCAATTAGATTGTAAGCTCTTCAGAGCAGGGACTCCTTTTCCTTAATGTTACTTTTATGTCTGAAGCACTTCTTTCCATTACGTGTTATTTGTATTATTTGTTATTTATACGACTGGGACGTGTATTACTGCCGTGAAGCGCTATGTACATTAATGGCGCCATATAAATAAAGAGTTACATACAAACATACAAAAAGAAGAAATCCTATCTGGGATTAAACAGAGATAGAAACATTGAATAGGATGGCAGGTAAGACTCAATTGGCCCACCTACTCTTCCCATTTTGTCATCTTTTTATTATTATAATAGCTTTATAGCTATTCAAAGCATTTTGCAATTCCTTGCAGTATTAGTCCAGAGCACCTCTGTGACTGGCTATTCCATGAACCCATCTCCTTTTCTGTGAAGGTCATTAGTTATTTTGGTTAGGGCTTTTTGTTGATTGCAGAGGGTCTGAAATCTATTGAGTTAATAACCTCCAAATAGCATCACCTAGTGCAGGGGTTCGCAAACTTGGGGGCGTGGGATTTTTTTGGGGGGTGGGGGAGAGACGCGGTGGTTGCAGAGGCCCCGCGCTCTTCCCCGCGGCATTTAAGTTAAATGCCAGGGGACCCCGCGAGGCCTCTGCAACCTCAATTTACCGGGCTTCTGGACGTCAAATGACGTCGCGGGGTCATGTGACATGCGCGTCGCCATAGTAACACGCATCAAATGATGCTGCGGGGTCACGTGACATAACCCGTGGCGTCATTTGACGCCGGGTCACAGGAAAGGAGGGGGGCACGCGAACGCTAGCCTGGCACACAGAGGGGTGCAGCTCAGAAACTTTGCGCACCCCCTGACCTAGTGTATACGCCACGTGGAAGGATACCTGTGAACACACCTGTTGTGCATATTCTAGCAATTCCAGCTGCTACTACATGGGTAGGACAACTGTGATTAGAAATATCATTTGTTTCTGATGTGCCTCACATGTGGTAATTGAGCTGTCTGGACTGAACTTAATTCAGTCAGGTGACTTGTTAGACCTATACAACTAGACACAGACTGGGGGAGAAGCCTACATGTAAAGAAACCCATCTTTAAAGTGGCCCTTTTAAGTGGCAAGCAGTGTGGAACAGGGAGTTAAACAGGAATGGATCAAGTGGACAACACAACACCTACTGGCCATTGATACTGTTTATATTTGCTATGACCTCCCTTTTATTCAAAATACGGGCTTCTTTCTTCCAGCCTCATTATGTCTCTAACTCTATTCATAAATCTCCATCACTGCTTCCTTCGCCTCTTCTCAGTTCACATGAATTCCCTTCCTACCTGCGCCCTCTGACAGTACACAGCTATATCCCCTGCACTAAAACACACCCCTACAAATCGTCCTCACACATTCTCTTTCTTTCCATGCTTCTCCTCCTTGCCTCTGGGGATATATCTCCCAATCCTGGCCCTGCCTTATTCCTGCATACTCTCGTCCTCTCTTACCACATGCAACTTCTACTCCTTCCAGGGACCTCCTCACCAACCTGCTCCTGGCATTAGCCAAGCTGGCTATATACAAGTCCAGGAAGCAGCGTTTGGCTGGGGAGGTATCCCTATCCTGCCAGGCTCGATTCCGGGTGCTGGTGCGCTCCTGTATCCGAGCAGAGTTGACCATGTCGTGGCACTGGGCAGGTACCTGCATTTACCTCCCTGTGGGCCTTATGCGGGGTGACGCGGGGCCTTACACTGGCTTCAGTTTTATTTTGACTCAGTTTTAAAACTTTCTCTTTTCTGATTGATCTGTGACCAACCACATGTATTTCACTGATTGGCTGGCAAAAGGTTTTAAAAATATATCTGTTGTCAACCCTTATAACCGCATACCCATCCCCCTCCCTCCTCTCTCCTTTTCTCCTGTGCCCTTTATTTATTTATAAAATGTTTTACCAGGAATTAATACATTGAGAGTTACCTCTCGCTTTCAAGTATGTCCTGGGCATAGTTAATATGACAAATAATACATGGTTACAAATACAGTTACATACAGTAAATGAACAGGGTATACATTATATACAATACATTGCATGCACAGTTAGAGAAGATGTATATTATAGGCTTATGCAACAGTTACAGACCAGATTAAAATGTGAGACAGCCTTAGTTTTGAAAGAACTTAAACTGGTGGTGGATGCTCGCTCCCTCCCTTACAAGTTCCTCTCTGTGCATGACTTCTTTCTCTCTCACTCTCTGCTCCTCTTTGCTATAACTGAGACTTGGTTCACTTAATCTGACTCTGCACTGGAAGCTGCCCTCTCTTATGGTGGCCTTTCTTTCTCCCATACTTTACGCCCTGACGGCAGGGGTGAAGGTGTGGTGCTCCTCCTCTCTCTGCCATTACCGAACCCTTCCTATTTCTCCCTCTCTTTATTTTCTCTCTTTTGAGGCTCACACTGTCCAGCTTTTCTCTGCTCTCCCTGTCCATGTGGCGTTCATTTATCACCCACCTACCTCTACTCACTCCCCTTCTGTCTTTCTCACTTTGAATCCTGACTCTCTTTATTTCTCTCCTCACACTCCCCTGTTCTTCTCATTGTGTCCTTCAACTGCCATATTGATGACCCCTCTCAACCTTGGGCTTCCCACTTTCTCTCTAACCTCTTCTTTTGGCCTTCAACAGTGGACAGCAGCGAGCACCGACAAAGATGGCCAGTACCAAGACCTGGTTTTCACTAAAAACTTCTCTCTCTGATTTCTTTATTTCCCCTTTTCCTCTCTCTGACCAACATCTCATATAAACACATTTTCCTCTCATTTCTCCCCTTCTCCACCTAACCCTTGTTTCTGCAGAGACCTGCATTCTATTAACCTACCAGCTTTTGATTCCACTTTACATTCCTCCCTTTCCTCTCTCAGCTCTGCTGCAGACCCCAACAGAAGAAAAAAGGCAAACAAGCCAAAAAGTCGCCGCACCACATCAATGAATAGGCGAAGAGGGTGAAAAATAAAACAAATTTATTAAGAGCAAAAACTGGAGAAAATCACACTGACATGTTTCGCCCCGTAAGGCTTTATCAAAGTGTCAAGTGTACACTTTGAGACCCATTTCCTCCCTCTTGGGAGATACTATGGTGCAGACCCCAACAACCTGGTCAGGAACTACAACTTTGTCCTATCCTCCTCTCTTGATTTACATGCCCCACTTTCTCTCTGTCGTTCTCACCCTTCTAACCCCAAACCCTGGCTAAATTTCCACACGCACATGCTGCACGGATCTGCACATTGGACGCAGTCTCGCGGCTGCAGGTTGGTGTATTCTAAATCCCCACCTCAGCCTCGCAGTTCTGTCCTGTTTGTGGCGAGCACCGGCTCCACTCTCAGATCTTGCATTAAATTCCCAGACAAGGTAAACTGATGGCCTTGAAACAGTGTGGTTCAGACACCTCTCATGCGGCAGCGGTGGAGTGTGAATCGTGAGCTGATACCATCCTGGGGTATCCCGCTAGCAAACAGCTGGGAATACTGGCCTGGAAAAGGCGAGTGCCCCCAACCACTTCTCCTGCAGCATATTCCCATCCCAATTAAGCTGCCCCTGTTGCTCATCTCAGCAGAGCCTCCAAATGTAGCACCTCCCACGGGAGATCTGGCCACTACATGGGTGTTTCCCTGGTGCGGTGAGCTCACCTTGGTGTTACAGAAGGCCTGAGGGCTCTCCTGGTGTTGTGTGGGAGCAGCAACAGGACAGGCTTTTTCCTCCTAGGGTGCAGTGTCTCCATCCCATGAGAATCCTGCGAAGCAGGATGGTCCCCATAGGCAACTCTTCCTCCTCCAAAGACTACACATCAGTGTTGGTATATCTGACTCTTTATTCTGTGCATAGCATGGTATCCACCACAATCCCTGGAGCAGATACCCAGAGCTTGAGGCCCAAGTATCCCGCCTAAACTCCCTTGCCCCCTGATGGGATGAGGGGAAAACTCCCACTGCTCTGAGGGAGGGAAGACACACACCAACACACACAATCAATTTGGTGGAGTGTCAGCTTTTATACCCAGGGGAAATGGTTTGTAACCCTGCCCCATAACATGGCAGGTCAAGGTTCTGACAGGCATCACACCATATACATGTGAACAACTCAGTACCCTCCCCAGGTATGACACTCCAACTGCCGGTTTAAGCCTGCCCCTAGATGTGGCAACACATCCAGGCTGCAACTGCAGGCTAGGCCTTGTGCAGGAGTTTAACCCCAACACTGCCTGTTCCTATGAGGACTTATAGTGTTGAGGCCAGTGGAAGGCTATAGCCAGGAGCACTAGGCTACAGATATGTAGGTCAGAAGAATTCAGCATCACTTGGTGAAGAGTTTTGCTGGTCTAAGATTCAATAACTTAAGTTATATACTGTAGCAAGGAATGTTCCAACACGTGTCACGTGTTTGAAAGCTGTTCCTACTGTATGTCCCAAGGTGTGCATTTGTTATATTTCTAGTATAGACTTTCCACCCAGTGTCCATTTCCTGGTCTATTGTAAAAAAGCAGATCAGGGAAAGAAACTCAATCACAAAACAGTCTACACTCAACGTATGTATATAAAAAATGCTATATTTCAATATACTGTAGGAGTCTCAAATAATACGAAAAGAAAAATCACAATATAACAAAATAATATGCAATCCAAAAGAGTACAAAAAGGGCCAACACACCTGAGAAATCCTCAATGTTTCGGGACACAGCCCTTTGTCAAAAGAAAATGTTAACAGACCGCAATCTGCTGTCCTTAAATTACGATCATGGCTACCTGGCGTCTTCCCTCACTCCCCCCCTGGGGTGGCGGCCGTGACGTGTATGCGCCAGCATCACATGTGATGTCATAGCGTAAATATCGGTGGTATCGCAGCAGAACTCGCTAAGTGGAACCCTATAACCATTTCAACTCTGACCCCACTATGGATATATTAAAACCCAACCCCATTTATCAATATCACAAATGTACAAATATAAACAATATTCACAATGTCAAGGTATTATTCAGTAGACCAGAATTGTCAATCGTGCATTTTATTCTGCAATAAACTTTAACAACCAATTAACTTCCTGGTGTGTGCCTTCTGTTTATTAGAAGTTTGTCACCGAGTTTTTATGTGCAAGCAATTATTTTGTCTTCTTATGTGGGGGTATAGCGATGTCAGTGAAATAACAATGTCTGATAAACAAAATGTTACTGCTCAACCTCCAAAACATTTGTGTCTCCTCTTTTACACCATGTCTACAGCCAATGTCCAGAAGCTGGTGTCGAAACTTACGTGTGCAACACAGGCATCTGCTATAGGGACCTATGAATCGCCTGTGAATACCTCAAATCAGTACTTTAGAAGCTGGTTAGATATACACGAAATGATCACTATGCACAATTCATGCTGAACAGACTTATGGGTGTTTCTGAGAAAGTTGTGTGTGAACTTTGGACCCACACTCCCTTACTCAAACATTGTGTCATGCCATGGTATACATTCAATGCATACCAGTCATTTTACACAAGCTTGCCCAATGTTCAAAGTTGCTGTATGATTACGAAAAATTACCAGAGGTTATTTGTAAGTGTCTTATCCTTACAGAGCTATTTAAGCTTTGTAGTTATGAGCAATAATTGGCATAAACCATTCTATGACCATATCTACAACATACTTCATAACCTGAATAATGGTCATAGGTATTATTAAACATTTTTTTTCTATTAATTTGCTAAATGCGTGTGTAAGAATCAATTAATAAATATACACACATTAAACATGTCATCCATCTATGATTTTAAATCCAGTCAACTGACTCTCTGTATCGCATATAAATTGGCATACATCTTTCTATACACACACATTTTTATATACATACACCCTCCAACTGTTAAGCAGGTACACTACATGTTTTGGGGTCCAATAAGCGCAGCTGTACTTATTCAACAGAGTGTTTTTGTGTGTGGTTGGCTGTATAAGTTAATGAAATTCCGTAGCGATTGCTCAGAATGATCTCCATAACAGCAACATAAGAGGACCTATAATGGGACCAATTTTATGTGCAAAATGTTGGAGGTTCTGTGTGTGATACATGTGTGAATTATATATACTGTATATACACACACATATACAAAGAGGCGATGAGAGAGCGGGAGAGCATGGGCGGGGGAGAGCGCGCGAGAGGGGGGTAGAGGGAGAAAAATGGGAGGATGGGGAAAGAGAGAAGGGGGATGGGTGGGGTGGGGAGAGTGATGGGGGGATGGGGAAGGGAAAGTGATGGGGGCATGGGGAGGGGAGAGAGAAAGGGGAATGAGAGAGAGAAATGAGAGAGAGAGAAGAGAGAGATGGGGAAGAGAGAGAGAGGGGGGATGGAGGAGAGAGAGTACGTTTTATGGTCTCTGTTTCCACTTATTTTGTGTTTATTTTCTCTTCCAACACTTTCTACCTTTTTCTTCCCTAGTCGATCACTCTTTTGCTTTTTTTCCCTACTTTGTCTCTGCTCGCTCATTTATTTTATTTCGGCTTAACTGCCCTCTGATTTCCACCACGCCCTTAATCTCTTCTCTGGTTTGTAAAACCGCCACGTTTCGTAGGCTACTTCTCATCGCTCTACCTTCCCTCTCCATTTCACAGCTTTCTCTACGCCTATAATCATATATTATCTCTAATTGTCCATGAATTGTCTGTAAATTGAATGCATCACTTCCGTTCATTTAATGTAACCAGGCATTTTCAGCATAACTCTGTGCCCAGGACAGACTTGAAACCGAGAGCTAACTCGATGTATTACTTCCTGGTAAAACATTTTATAAATAAATACTGTACAAGGGCTAGTCTATCAACAAAGCACTCATGGGTAAAAACCCTAAAAAGAATAACTTTAAAAATATGTATTCCTACTTAAAGTAAAAAGTGATGGGGAAGTATGCGGAAAGTGTGCAACATTTATGATTAGCAGATATTTATTGACCTTTATCTATTTGACTAATGATGGCATCATTATTACTTATTATAGGCTAAAGATTTAAAATTCCGGGCATTATTGAAATCCCTACTCTCTGATTGGTTAAAATTCCAGGCATCGTTCATTCAGTAATGCCCGGAATTTTTGCATCCAGAGTGCTGCATCCACGCCAGACGCCACGCGGTGACTGCGGCCTGGGACCAGACCCAGGCCTATACATTGTCAGAGACTATTAAAAGGGACACACTCCAACGGGAGCCCCCTCAGAGGTGGACCGGATGCCTGAGGATCCATGCGCGGTGTGTGACGCGTTGTGACCCGGTGAATCCTCAGCCAAGACGGCTAGGTCTGGACTAAGACCAGGAAGGTATCTTCACAAAATGCACCAACGGCAATACACACTGTGGTAGTGTAGTGCTCCCACACACTTTGGGGTGGGGTTGCTGCTGTGAACATCGGATGGTTCGGTGCCCAGGGAACCTCATTACTTTGGGGGCACCTCACAGGTGGTGGGCTTACACTGTGGGGGTATTGTGTGGGTGCGGGCTTCTATGGCCTTGTTATTACCAACGTTATCAGTTATATGCGAGTAAATATGTTAGCCATACTGTGTGTGTGTTATTATCTGTTACTGATGGGTTCCTGTGAGAGGTTATCCTACTGCGTTAGGATTTCCCTCAGGTGGAGGCGCTACATACCAACGAACGTGATCACCGCAGGCTCCCAGTGGCGGAGGATCAGACCTCCTGTACGCCTGACAGGTAATCAGCATGCATAGTCTCTTTAGCCACGGGGAAAGAGGGTTACATATATGAGTGTTACCTAATAAAGTTCAGGAGTAGTGGTGTGAAGATGGTCAGCGCGAACCTCGTGGACCTCACGAATATAGTGGATCCGGATGCAGTATTAAGACAAGAATAAAAGAATAAAACACGATATTAGTGTATCATGTCCACATTGGGGGGTTGGGGGGAAAAAGGGGAGGGGGGGGAGTGGGAAGGGGGAGTAGGGGGGTGGGGTAGGAGTGGACGGTGGTGGGATGGATGGTGGGTTCCCACGAACTAATCACAGAATACATAGAATATATGGATCCAGTGACTCACACGGGCTTGTGTGGTGTCTCTCCCTCAACGCTGACTGGTGTGGGTAAATACAGACTCATAAACTGGAGTCTCAGATATACATTAAACTCACACGGCCTGATGGGAGTCCTTGCCCTCAGAGGGTAATGTCCTGTATGGATGGTGTCCTGTTGTTCCAGCAGAGTTGTCCCCCGATGGGTGTGGTGTGTGAGTGTCTCCTCTCCCCGTGTCCCAAATGACCAAAAAGAAATGTGCAAACCAAAAGTCAAAATGAATTAAAAGGTCTTTAATGGGTTGACAGTGAAGACATGTGCATACACTATGCATACATGTGATGCTTAAAAAGTATAAAACAATATAAGACACGATACCACAATGAACTAAACAGTATGTGATGTACTGAAGCAAACACAAAAAAGGACTCTCACACTAAACCTGGAACTGGAACCTGACGAAGCTTATTGCGAAACGCGTAGTTCCCTGCCGGAGCTCATTGACAGAGGGACCCAGCACACTGCAGGACATCCGGTTCAGATCCCCCTTTCCGGTTCCGCTGCCGGACGCGCCAGTTGGAGCAAAAAACGGAGGAGGAGATCGTGCAGGAGTGCTCTGAGCGGATGATGCTGGGCAAGTGATTTTATATATTTGTTTAGTGTGAGAGTCCTTTTTTGTGTTTGCTTCAGTACATCACATACTGTTTAGTTCATTGTGGTATCGTGTCTTATATTGTTTTATACTTTTTAAGCATCACAACATGTATGCATAGTGTATGCACATGTCTTCACTGTCAACCCATTAAAGACCTTTTAATTCATTTTGACTTTTGGTTTGCACATTTCTTTTTGGTCATTTGGGACACGGGGAGAGGAGACACTCACACACCACACCCATCGGGGGACAACTCTGCTGGAACAACAGGACACCATCCATACAGGACATTACCCTCTGAGGGCAAGGACTCACATCAGGCCGTGTGAGTTTAATGTATATCTGAGACTCCAGTTTATGAGTCTGTATTTACCCACACCAGTCAGCGTTGAGGGAGAGACACCACACAAGCCCGTGTGAGTCACTGGATCCATATATTCTATGTATTCTGTGATTAGTTAGTGGGAACCCACCATCCATCCCACCACCGTCCACTCCTACCCCACCCCCCTACTCCCCCTTCCCACTCCCCCCCTCCCCTTTTTCCCCCCAACCCCCCAATGTGGACATGATACACTAATATCGTGTTTTATTCTTTTATTCTTGTCTTAATACTGCATCCGGATCCACTATATTCGTGAGGTCCACGAGGTTCGCGCTGACCATCTTCACACCACTACTGCCACGTTGAGAAGGACACGGGATTCCCTTCTCCAAGGTCAAGCAGCAACCACAAAATCAACAAAAAGGGCCAGTATATGTTTTTCTACACACCCTTTTGCACCACAAACACCAAAACCATATTTTATATTTTATCATTTTTTTTAACAGAGTAAGGCATTACAACAACTTTTTAAGCCACAAAATTTAGGGAGCGCCCCAGTCCAAATAACCTCCAAAGTTCAGGAGTAGCCTGGTATTACAAGGGGGGCCTATGACTGATAGGTCGGCTTACAAGCCACTCCCCTGGGAAGGAGGGGGTTTCCCTCTAGAGGTTAGAGTAAGGGTTCTGGGAGTCAGTTCTGTGCTGCCCTCCCTGCTATGAGGATGCAGAAGTAAGTCTCTCCTAGACAGGAGTGGGCTGAGGCCTTGCCCTGTTAGGGGGTAAGGTATGCTGAGGAGGGGTGCTATGGGCCTCAAGCCCGGGGTACTGCCTTCAGGGAATGGAACCTGTAATATCTATGATGTACCCATTAAACCCCAGTTATACCCTGTAACAGAGACTTATCCCTGTTGAAGAAGCTATCTGTAAAATCCAGGAGGGATCTGGTGAAGTGCAGCAGGTGATTAACCAGACTCCACCTGACCAATTAATGCTGTAAGAAAAGCCTCCTGTTGAAAACAGGAGAGTGATTTCCTGAGCCCACAACTGGGCTGACCTGAGGAAAAGATGATGTCTTGATGCACACAGAAGGACTGTATGCTGACAGCAAGACAAGAGGACAAGACCTCTATACCTGGACACAGAGAGTGCCATAGCACACAAGGATGCTGATCCAGGAGAACAGAGAGGCCTTCCCCTACAGCAGGGGTGAGCAAACTGGGGGGTGCTAGATTTTCTGGAGGGGGGCGGCAGTTATAGAGGTCCCTCCAGACATTTAAATTAAATGCCGGGGACCGCGCAAGTCCTCTATAACACACCTTCCCTTTCAGCAACGCGTCATCATGGTAACCCGGCGTCCAATGACGCCACGGGGTCACGTGACATCACGTTATCATTGCAACGTGACGTCACATAAACCCGCAAGTCATTTGACGCCGGGGCAGAGCAGGGTGGGTGGGAGCATGTGCGAGGCGCCGAGGAGAGCAGGCAGGGGTGCGCACGGGGAAATGTTTGTGCACCCCTGCCCTACAGCAACAACAGATACGAGACTTTCTTGTTGGACTGTTGTGTGTGTGTGTGTGTATATATATATATATATATATATATATATATATATATATATATATATATATATATATATATATATATATAGTTTGGGGTGTTAATCATCTTAGCTACCCACCCAATTAGAAAGGGCTGGAGTAAATGTTTAGTTATTCAGTGGAGTGGGCCTTTATTTTGTTTCTTTTTGTATGTTTTGCCTGGATGAAGGAACAGGCTCAATAAAGCCAGGATTTAATTTCACCCTAATCGGTCTCCATTAAATGTACCTCTGCACACATCTCTTACATATCCTCTCTGGTGTGATGTCTTGAGTGAGAATACCAAGAAGAGTTGCCTATGAGGTTCACCCCGGCTGCACCAGGATCCTCCTGGGCTGGTGGCGCTGCGCTGACCGCCGAACCATCCCTGATAGCCTGTCCTGATGTCTCCCTATACCATCTCGGAGATCTCAGGCCTTCTGTTCTACCTCACAGGTATGCACCAGAATACACTGGTAGCTATATGATCTCACTTAGGGTGCGGGAAAAGGTGTACATACGCATGCTTCATACTGTGGTTATTCTTGTAAAGCTTGCTTTATACCAAACAAAGCTTCCAGAGAAGACTGCTGAATTATGTCAGTAGATTTATATTCACAACAATTGTTTGGAGGAGACTGTTACTTGTTTAGTCAAAGTGAAATCTTGGCGGCTTCTCTATCACACTTCAATAACCGTGCTAACAGGGCCAAGACAAAAATAATTCTTCACTGTGAATGCATAATCACACTTTGATTACTCTGCATACAGCTACGATCCTTCATGCATTATTGAAGGGACAGATAATATACCAAGTTATGACTATGTTTTTACTAATGCTAATAAGCTCAGCTCACACAAATACCTTGAAATAAACATTTGGAATTCCTACGGGATGAGAATCCGAATGAAAACCTTTACCTAAACCGATTAATTTGTGAATACATTTGTAAAATAAGTTTTATAGCATGAAAGGTTTACAATACTTCTTATTTCTGAATCATTCTACTCTAATGTATACATCCCTTTGGATATTTCTAGCCGTTACCAGTGCTGATTTCTGTCCCATGGAGTGTAATGGACACAGGTCACCTGCATGGCATATTAATACAAAAAGCGCTAGATCAGCAAAGGTTTAGTAACATGTCCGTTTCATTCACATAAACTGTACCGGTCTTGGCACAAATGTCACATGACATGGATGGGAATCAGAGGACGCAGAGAAGCCGTGTAGCCCTTTATGCGTTCAACGTGACTTCCTGGTAAGCAGAAGGGGCACATGGAGCACTAATTAGACATCAGCATTACTTAGCATAAACGAACAGAGGTGAAGTGACCGAATACCAAGTCAGCAAGATGTAATAACACTGACTCAGGACAATAATTCATACACTGCTTTTTACTGAAATGCTTAATAAGAGCACAGCGCAGCCTGACTTGATTGTAGCTTGGCTCAGTGTTTAACACACAAACATAGTCTGTCCATAATAAACCGTGTGATGTACAGTAAGAAGGAACAAACTGTCGCACTCCCTTGCTGATCCTTATCTTGCTGGGATCTTCATGTAATTGAATGGTTAATGTAGCATGCTGGTAAATTTATATATTTAAGTCCAGGGTCTGTTGCCGCCGATTGGTTAGTATCTTTGTAAAATATCCTGTTTGCATAATATACCTATATCTATATCATCTTAATTTCACGACGCAATATTTTTTATATATATATATATATATATATATATATATATATATATATATATATATCAAAAGACACGTTCATTTAAAAACATATATTTGTGTGTAACACCCCTAGTGGGATTACTATTGTCTACTAAAGAGTTTAATAGGGAGTTAGTAGGTTAATGTTGAGGAAAGGCCCTGGTGAACTGCAGCTTATTCTATGTAGCTAATGTAATGTTGCCAAAGTAACGCCTGTCAGGTGTCTGGCCACTCCTCAGTTCTAGAACCTGCTAGAATAGTCGCCTGGCCATGTATAAATCCTAATAGGTTAAGGATGTCTATTTTGCCCAGTTACAGAGGTAGGATAATGACATCATACAGGAGTATAAAAGGAGCTGTAGAAGCTTCCAGGCCCCAGGCTCCTGAAAGACACAAGAGGAGGAGTCTCACTGTGTTAAGTGTACAGTATGTCTTGTATGTGCAACTTTGTGCGTAGAAGTATAGATGCAGCGGCCGCTATTCGAACATTTCGAGCGTTGTAAACCTCGGAATACCCATGTTATGGCGCGTGATTTCTCCCAACCTTCCCACCTTAAGACGCTAGTGTAGAAAATGGCATTTTAGTGTTCTGGTTTTAAAACACCTGAAATTGACACAGTAGCACAGTACTGTACACATTACAATTCATTCATTTCTGCCACGGATACGAAACAGAATCCAGGAAATTCAAACAAAGCAACCGCGATAAACACGTGTGCCTGGGGAGATTGGCCACGTGGAATACAGCAGAGCACACGAAAACGGCTCTGTGAAATGTTCGAATAACGTCCGCTGCATCTATATGGTTACCTTTTGTTGTTTAGCAGTTAGGGAAAAGTGTCCCTTATCTAGGTAGGTCCAGAGGAACAGTCAGTCAAAATGCTGAAGGATGCTATCTTTCTTTGAAAAAGGCTGTGCGTGACACTTCGAGTAAGGGATCCCTTGGTCCAGGGATGTGTCACAGCTAGAGTTGCTCTAATGCCAACTCTACGCCTATGCACACCAGGTTGCTATAGTATGGACTGGAGGGAATTGTAAGGATGACAGGTAGATGGGAACCTCAATAGAAGTACACACCTACACAGAGTCCTAGAAGGTACCTGAAAATGCCTCAAGTTCACTGGAGTCAGAGATTGTATTTTCCCCATAACACAGGGTAAAGGAAGGTGACGCGCCATGTGTGCCTCCCTGGGAAGCTTTCTGAGCACCCATGGAAGAAGTATGTATGAAACCTGTTTCAATAAAGTAACCAGTATGTCTAATAAAGTCCATGGTGCCATTTTTACCATCTGCTTATAACACTAGTCAGCCTAGACACCAGCACCCTGAGAAAAAGGTATGAGAGACTCTAATCACCAACACCAATCTATTCGACCGCACATAAACATGACCCTTTAAAGAGGAGTTACATATCTGTAAAGAAATTAAAGATTATTCCATATAAATATTACCATATACCCATTTTCCCACCATGCAAAAGAAAAAAATGTCCAAAAAGTGAAGAAAAAAATATTACAGTTCGAAAAGTTTTATATACTACAGGGTTAAATAAAAAAAGCCAGGGTTATTTAAAAGATTTTGTTGAAACACAATAGATTGGACATTCTTGTACATGATCTATTATAAATCAGCCTTATACAGAAGGGATATTAGTGCTTTGAATGCAGATTATTTTAATGCTGGTCTGATAAAATAAATTAGACTACTTATGTAGTAAATCTGGTTTTACTGCAGATAAAGATTTTGACAAATCTTATTTTCTCACCTTTCTTTCTCATTGTAAAATGTATCATTATTTCCTCTGCACTGAATTAACTATATGCATGTCTGCCAAGTACACTGAGAGGGTGTCCTCTCATTAATGACCTTCTTAGGGAAAGTACTTACTACAGACCCCATTCAATGACGAGCACTTTCTAAGGATTTTTAAAGTTAGGCATGTCACGTAAACCAGACACACTTTGGGAGCGTATTCATCAGGCAGAAGGTTAATCGTCAAACTAGTTTATCAGGAACAAGTAACAGTAGCAGAAAGCACAAACCACAACCAATACACACAACTCTGAAAACTCATAGAGCTCTTCCTCGCTAGATGCAAGGAGCTGCCGAAGTATCCTCACCTTGGGTGAAGACAGTCTGAATGAAAGGGGTCTCTGGATCCAGATAGGCTCTCCGAGGACGACCGCCCAACTGCCGAGCCTGATGACCTCCAATAGTGTTCAAAGTCTAGGGTAGCATTAAGACCTCTCCGCGGTCTCTTAGGTGCACAGTGGATTTCTGAACACCAACATTAACCCTCAATCGGCCTCAAAGTTTAGGCCAGGGCCGGCTTCTTTCATTTCCCAGCTGCTATCCAGAATCAAGGATAGTAAGGCGCCAACCTGTCAGACTTGTCCCTTTAATTTTTTCCACCAATAAGGTTGTAGTTGGCAGTGAAGGGCCAGAGGTGGGGGTGGAGCTAGGCTTCAAAGTCCGCCCCAACAAGACGGGGATAAGAAGTGTGGGAAAAATAAACCGAGCAATTACTGCAGCGACTACGAGATCATTATCCTTCCTCATGGAGCCGGTTTAGGGTTCGAGATGCCCGGCAGAGTGCTGTGATGTCCGGAGAAACAGTGGGGAAGGCTTGCATTTCAAAGCCAGATCCCCAAAACATACAATGCTGATCTTCCATCCCCACATCCCAACAATAGCAAAGGGCCTAACAAAGTCAACTGTAAGCATTAAACACATTGAATCCCATCAGGAAAGGACCACAACCACTATGCAAAAAGGCTGTTACCCCTTCCAGCACCTTAACCTATTGATGACTAGGGCAGCCAGCGGGTTTCGCCTTTATTGTAAGTGCCAGGCTCCCCCCTGCCATCATAATGCATTCAATTATTTATTTGTATTCTGAACATAACTGCAATGGAATTACAAGATAAAATGCTAAATTACGATATCAGAAACATTCCCAGACCTTTTTGATTTGGGAAACAGAAATGTGGCCTGGAAGAGAGAAAATGTGTTCAGCTTACTGTTAATTGATTTTCCTGTAATCCACTAATTCGAGTGGGTACTGATTGGGGGAACTCCTCCCTTAGCGCAGCAGGACAGGAAACTCTTCTGCAGGTACCGGTATGTAAAGTCCTCCCTCTACCTGCAGAACAGTCTTCTGTTTCTCCCATGGCTATAAAACATAACTGATAAACGTTAATTACAGGGCGGGAACACTGTATCCACTGCCATTAGTGGAGAACAGGAAAAGAAAATTACGGTAAGCTGAATACATTTTCTCTTTCCCCGTTCCCCACATGGCAGTGGGTACTAATTAGGACATACCAAACCTCAAAAACGTGGAAGGGAAAAAAGACAAAGAAATAAATCATCTGGATTAACAGTTTATTTAATGTACCTTTCTGCCCAAACTGTCCACACAAGGGTGTGAAACGAGGACCAGACCACATCTTACAAATCTGCGTTGAGATGCTTGTGCTTTGAAAGCCGATGAAGTGGACACTGATCTAGTGGAATGTGCCTTTATTCTCTGCTGGATTTTTTGCTTTTAAGGTTGTAGGCTATTTTGATACACAAAGTAATCCATCATATATGGTTGCCCTTTAGGCTTGCCTCCCCCTTGTAAGACCTTCTGGGAGGACAGTACTTTCTATCATCTTTAACTCTGAGTAAGTATGCCTTCTAACACCCTGCTACATCCAAGTTATGTAGTTTCTCTTCTTTAGGATTAGCAGGATTTGGGCAGAATCACTAAATAATAATTGCTTGGCTGGGATGAAAATATGAGACAACTTTTGGAAGGAATCGGGATAAAGGTCTTAGGACTGCTTTATCTTGATTAAAAATAAGGAAAGGTTTCTTGCATGAGTGTGTCTGCATTTCTCCCACTTTTCTTGCAGAAGTGATTGCCACTACAAATACGGTTTTCCACATTAATCTCAATGGAATTTCTTGTACCGGTTCGAATGGATGATCCACCAGGGCCTCTAAAACTAGGGAATGATCCCATATTTGTACGGAACGCCTTATTTTGGGATTTAGGTATCTGACTGCCTGTAGAAATCTCATTACTAGGTTATCCGATGCCTTGTCGAATCTAGCCTGTAAGAATTCAACCAGGTCAACAGAAGGATAGAAACAAATGAGTAATTTTTTCACACCATTCCAGGAAACAACACCAGATGCAATAATAGATTGCAGTGGTTGATAACTTTCTGGCTGACATCAGTGTGAAACTGCTCTGTCTGAACAACCTCTCTTTTTCAAGGTTTGCCACTAAACCTCCATGCTGCTACGGCCAACCTTTTTGGCCCTGGGTATTGGACTGCGTCTTGCTTCAGTAGATCCTGAGAAAGAGGGAGATGCCATGGTAGAGCTAGTGCAATATTTACAAGATGGGGGAACCATATAATTGTTGGTTAGTAAAGTATCGCTACCACCTCTGCTTTTTCCATGCTTATGTTTCTCAGGACTTTTGCTATGAACGGGTTTGATGGGAAAATGTATGCTAGTTCAAAATTCTAAGGGAAACTTGACTGGCGAGGTGGTGGAAGAACCTTGAGCAGAATTTTTTCACCTCTTTGTTCCGAGATGTCGCCATGAGATCTATTTGGGGTTGAACCAAACAAAGTATCTGCTGACAGAATATCAGAGAGGTTAGTTCCCATTCTCCCGGATAGATAATGGTTCAGTATAGGAAATCGCCCGTCATGTTCTGGCATCCAGGAATATGAATCGCCGTAATATTGTTAAATTGTGCTCAGCTCAGAGTAGAATTGATGCTGCTTGAGTCAGCAGTCTTACACTCATGGCCCCTCCTGCTTTGCAACGTACTTCACAGTCATGAGGTTATTGGATTAAAAAGAAAAATAATATTATATATATATATATATATATATACATATATATATATATATATATATATGTGTATATATATATATATATATATATATATATATATATATATATATATATATATAGATACACACATACACAGTCATGTGAAAAAGAAAGTACACCCTCTTTGAATGCCATTGTTTTACATATCAGGACATAACAACCATTTGTTCCTTAGCAGGTCTAAAAATTAGGCAAATACAACCTCAGATGAACAACAACACATGACAGATTAAACCGTGTCATGATTTATTTAACAAAAATAAAGCCAAAATGGAGAAGCTGTGTGTGAAAATTTAAGTACACCCTTACTGCTTCCATAGGAATTAAGATGCTAAGTAGACAGGTGCTGCTACAGTAATCAAATGTCCTTGATTAATTGATCATCAGCAAGTGTGAACACCTCTATAAAACCGAAGTTTTAGCAGTTTGCTGTTCTGGAGCATTCAGGTGTGTGTTAAAACAATATCAAGGATGAAAGACATCAGCAATGATCTTAGAGAAGCAATTGTTGCTGCCCATCAATCTGGGAAGGGTTATAAGGCCATTTCCAAACAATTTGAAGTCCATCATTCTACAGTGAGAAAGATAATTCAAAAGTGGAAAACATTTAAGATAGTTGCCAATCTTCCCAGGACTGGACATCCCAGCATATTCACCCCAAGGTCAGACAGTGCAATGCTCAGAGAAATTGCAAAAAAAAAAACCAAGAGTTATATCTCAGACTCTACAGGCCTCAGTTAGCATGTTAAATGTTAAAGTTTATGACAGTACAATTAGAAAAAGACTGAACAAGTATGGTTTGTTTGGAAGGTTTGCCAGGAGAAAGCCTCTTCTCTCTAAAAAGAACATGGCAGCACGGCTTAGGTTTGCAAAGTTGCATCTGAACAAACCACAAGACTTCTGGAACAATGTCCTTTGGACAGATGAAACCAAAGTGGAGATGTTTGGCCATAATGCACAGCGCCACGTTTGGCGAAAACCAAACACAGCATATCAGCACAAACACCTCATACCAACTGTCAAGCACGGTGGTAGAGGGGTGATGATTTGGGCATGTTTTGCAGCCACAGGACCTGGGAACCTTGCAGTCAGAGTCGACCATGAACTCCTCTGAATACCAAAGTATTCTAGAGTCAAATGTGAGGCCATCTGTCAGACAGCTAAAGCTTGGCCGAAATTGGGTCATGCAACAGGACAATGATCCCAAGCACACCAGCAAATCTACAACAGAATGGCTGAAAAAGAAAAGAATCCAAGAGTTGCAATGGCGCAGTCAAAGTCCAGACCTCAACCCGATTGAAATGCTGTGGCTGGACCTTAAGAGAGCTGTGCATAAACAAATGCCCACAAAACTCAATGAACTGAAACAACGTTGTAAAGAAGAGTGGGCCAAAATTCCTCCACAATGATGTGGGAGACTGATAGTCATACAGAAAACGATTACTTCAAGTTATTGCTGCTAAAGTTGGTTCTACAAGCTATTGAATCATAAGGTGTACTTAGTTTTTCACACATGGCTTCTCCATTTTGGCTTTATTTTTGTTAAATAAATCATGACACGGTGTAATATGTCATGTGTTGTTGTTCATCTGAGGTTGTATTTACCTAATTTTAAGACCTGCTAAGGAACAGATGATTGTTATGCCCTGATATGTAAAACCATGGAATTCAAAGAGGTGTACTTTCTTTTTCACATGACTGTATATACACAGTATATATATATATATATATATATATATATATATATATATATATATATATATATATATATATATATAGTTATACGTTACCGTTCCAAGGATTGGTAAACAAGAGACAGCACTCAATGTTGAAAATCAAAGTGTATTAGTGAAAGCAAAAATACATCCAGAAACCCAACGTTTCGGTCCTACAGAATGGGACCTTCCTCAGGGGGATACGTATCCCCCTGAGGAAGGTCCCATTCTGTAGGACAGAAACGTTGGGTTTCTGGATGTATTTTTGCTTTCACTAATACACTTTGATTTTCAACATTGAGTGCTGTCTCTTGTTTACCAATCCTTGGAACGGTAACGTATAACTACATTCTCTATATGGGACGTGCACCTGTGGCTTACCAGCACCTATTGGAGTGCCAACTGCCTTATCTGACTATATATATATATATATATATATATATATATATGTTCAAATAAAGGGGGAAAAGGGGGAAGGTAGGGAAAAACCTCGCATCTACTTTTAAAGTATTAATGCCACCATAAGCCAAAAAATAACTTGTCATAAGTAAAGATTGGCGGTGCTCACGGGTTGTAAATAGTATGGGTGAAAAGAGAAAAAAGTAACCCGTATGGGAGCACTCAGATATGCAGATTAAATATATTATTTTATTATTTGACACAATGCAAAAAGAATTCGTAAACAGTACATGTTTAAAAACACTTAAAAAAGGCTAAGACCCCTGTCACGGGTACTACCCAAAAACACATGGGCAAAGCCAGGGAATGACTCAAGTTGTCAACCCTCAACATGAACATGGATAGTGACTCAGGAGACACATAAATTGACCAAATAAATCACAACAGGTTAATGGGTTCACAGGCACCTATACAAAGCTAAGGATAATACGTACTAAACACCAATAGAGTGACTAGAGTTTTTCCTCTTTTCACATATATATATATATATATATATATATATATATATATATATATATATATATATTAACAGTGTTCGACAAACCTATACATTTGCTCGCCCCGGGCGAGTGGATTTAACCCCCGGGCGAGTAAATATTGGCCCAAGCAGCACACGTTTGGTACTAGGTGGCGAGTAGATTTTTTTGTGTGGCGAGTAGATTTTTTTGTGTGGCGAGTAAATTTTTTGGTGATTTGTCAACCACTGTGTGTGTGTGTGTGTGTGTGTGTGTGTATGTATATATATATATATATATATATATATAAATGAGAGAGAGAGAGAGAGAGAGAGAGAGAGAGAGAGAGAGAGAGAGAGAGAGAGAGAGAGAGAGAGAGAGAGAGAGAGAGAGAGATTCATATATATGTGTGTGTACACACAGTTTGGTAGTGAAAGAAGAATAGAACTGTCTTGACAGGGTATAGCTCTGGCATATTTGCTGGAAAGTTGTTGTAGAATCTTGGCCAGCTTCCTTGTGCTAATGATGCTTCCATCTGAGCTCCCCATCTGATCTTGCTGCAATTGATGGCAATAGTTATCCAGGACACTTTGAGAGAAAATGTGTTTTCAAGGTTCTGCCTATTTTCCCACCATCTTAGAATTCGCTTTGAGGGAAACATTTATTTGAAGTTGCCTCATATGTAGTTGTCACATAACGGTACTGAGAAGATCCCGTAAGTTCATTGGATCGCCAACCCAAGACACGGAGTTCAAGAAACTATATGTATTTACAAGGGCAACAGAATAGAAGCATACAAACACACACCTCCAACCTGGGAAAGAATTGGATTTCTCCCCACAGAGTAGGTTACCCCAGGTTGGGGAAACAGTCTATTATGGGGTACAGCAATGTCATCGGGGGCCACTTGGAAAGCAAGCGCACAACAGATGAAAACAGTCCTTGGTGCAATTACCAGTATAGGCTGTTCCACTAGTCCGGGGACCGACCTCCACTGGTTAGTTGGTGCAAAGGTTAAAGATATCAGCTCTCTGCGGCAGGCAGAAGCCGATGGCTGAAGAAATTCTTCAAAACGTCTTTAGTAGCTTTGGCTTGGTTTCTCGGCTCAGGACGCACCATAGCGTATGGAACCAGGCCCCTCAAACAGACAGGGGTTTAGTTCCGCTAGTCCACTCAGAGTCCTGCTGTAAGCCAGATTCAGGAACTTAGTCCCCTGCAAGAGATTCCCAGTACACCCCGCAAGGTATAGATACAGTCCCCTCAAGAAGTGGATGCAGAAAAACAGACACAGGCTGAGCTCTCCTAACACACGCACGCGCGCACACGCACACACGCACACACGCACACACGGGGTTTCAGTTATATCTCAAACTTCAGAGAGATGCCAGACTGTCTGCACGCATCAAAGGGTTTTCCTGGCCTCTTGATTTGGCTGAGTTAGGCGCGAACTTCTGACACACTATTCCTGTGGAACAGAGTCTGCTAGACTATGGGCGCCTTGACAAGTGTTAGATTATACCCTTTGATGCCCCCCTCCCCCCCTGACTTCCTTGGACATCATATCAGAGGCATTCGTATGCAAGGAAGGGTTGTCATCTGGCCAGCTGCTCTCCCATTAGAAATGCAGGAACAAACTTATAAGGTCCACTTTTTGTTACTGAGGTGAACGCCAAACCTCCTATGGATTAGGATTCATGGGGATAGGCTGTCCTACTGGCTCCCAGGGTCCACTATCGGGAGACCCCTGCGGGGAGTTTCTAGGACCTCCAGAACCAAAGTTAGGGCAATTTAGCAGATTGGTGCATTTACGAGGAAGGGACATAATACGGACTCTGTTCCACAAAAGAATCCTTTTTTCGATTACCAGTATGGGGTTCCCCGAAACTATAGTTTTTTCCCCCACAAAGTTTCACCTCTTCTAGCAAGGTGTGACAGTACCAGAAACCAGTTGCTAGCCCCTGCGGATCCGGAGTTCTAACCCCAAACAGGTGACTTAGGGAATGGGTCCAATCCCCTTTAGCCCACAAACAATACAAACACCTAAGACAGGGCAGCAACATACATTCACAAGAATAATACATTTAAATACATGTTCCCATGACGTGGGTCGTATCTTCAGGGTGCAACCCAGAGATACCATAGCACCCCACGTCAAAGTAGTCATGCCCAATTCTTGATGATTAGAGTGGAGGCAAATCTCCCAAACAAGGTAATGCAGTCTCTCGCCCATACCCGATCTGACCGCCTAATCTTTGTGGCGTGTATTGACATTTGTGGCATTCTGCTGTGAGGCAAATAGACCCTTCCTTGTTTCGTTTGGAACACGACTCCAATGAAAGTTAGAGACTGGGATGGAATTAAATTACTCCTGTGGGTGTTTATTATCAACCCACGTCGTTCCAGAAACACACAAACCTTCTGGGTGTGCTCTATGAGCAGGTCTTTCTGTTGAGATTTTATTAGCAGATCATCTAGATAGGGATAGCTCTGAATTCCTAACTTCCTGAGCTTGGCGACTAGTGCAACCAACGTCTTGGTAAGAGTCATGGGAGAAGTCACTAACCAGAATGGAAGAGCGGTATATTGGTAATGTTTTCCCTTTACCATGAATTGTAGGTATTGCTGATGTGAAATCGGTATGTGCAGGTATGCATCTGTTCAGTTTATCGAGACCAACTTGACTTCCTAGATCACCATATTCAGGGGAAACATCTTGAATTTCCTTATGTGCAGAAATGTATTTACTCTTGAGATTCAGAACTGCTCTGTATTCTCCAGATAATTTCCTGAGAAGATTGTGGAATATATTCATGTTCTCCTCTGAACATGGGACTTTTTTAATTACCTTGTTCCGTAACAATTGTCTTAATTGGACTTTGAGATATCCAAAAATGCTTTTGTCGAGACAGTTGTACAAATTCTAGTTTATACTCTGACATGATCTGCAGAACCCAATTGTCTTTTATGAATTGCACCTATACAGTTGTAAATTGAGCCAGCCTCCCACTGACCGTGAACTGTAGCGCTCACCTCATTTCATGGGAACTTGTCACTACTAAAAGAACCTTTTCCTCTGGGTCCACAAAAAGGCTGACCTGTTCGCCTCTCAATGCTTGTTGTCGGTGCAAAGAGCTTCTTCGATCGGCAAGTCTTAGCCTCTCTGTAAAGGATTAAAAAAAAAAATCTTCTATTTCTTCTCTTCTGGGGAAGGAAAGCACTCTTTCCTCCTAACAACATGGCTATTATTGCGTAGTTTCATACTCGACAGAAATTCGCCGTTAAAGGGCAGAGGACAGATATTGTTTTTAGAGGTAGAATCTGCTGCCCAATGCCTCTGCCACAGAGCTCTTCTTGCTGGTACTGAAAAAGCCACACTTCTTGCAGACCGACACACATTGTTCAGTCATTATGAAACAAGTGACCCCCTACTGATCGTAATGGATCTGTTCACCAGAACAGAAAAATTATGTGGCTACGATCTCATGGTCAACAGTGACATCTACAGGACTTTGTTTGCTTGCTGACACTGCCAGAAATATCCTTGACATTTGCTGGGACAGTTTTTAGAGAGTGGATGTGGTGTGTCGAGGAAAGGTTAAAAAAAACAAAAAAAACATAGCTTTCAGTCTGTTAATAAAGTTGCATGCAGAATTGGGCTGGTGTGTTAAGCACTCCTGACGAAGACGTAAAGCAGTGAAACGCGTTGAGTGGAGCGAACTGAATCCAGGAAGCAGAGAGCGAGACTCACTATTCTGTGAACATTCGGAGATTGTACCCAGAAGTGCGGGAACTCGACTGAGACGTCCATGTTTTAAAGAACATACACTTTGTATGTTTATTTTTTGCATATTTATTTTTTAAGTGTTTTAAAGAACTGTATATACCGTCCGCACTAATGCTCTCTTTTCTTTACTTCTGTTGGAAAGGTCTCTAAATCACCATACCATTGCAGACATGTGCCACAGTTTTGGAGACACCTTTATTATTTGCGAATATGCGAGTAAGAGCAGTAACATCAGATAATATATTTTTCTCTTAAAGGAAATTACAGTACACTATATTTTATTCTATTTCCTTTTCGGTTACCTCGTTGCATCCCCCTTGATTGGGATAACTGGTATGTAACATATTGCAGCATATTCTATGATGTCTGCTTCTACCAACCATTTTGGCCAAGCACTGCCATCTACTGCACTTATTCCCTAACGTGCTTGTCTGTCTCCCTACTTACCACTTAGACTGTAAGCTCTACGGGGCAGGGATTTCCTTTCCTATCATGTGATTTTGTTGCTGCACTTATTATATCATAATTCCCTGTACTGTATTGTCTCTTTTGTAAAGTGCAGAGTACACTGTGAGCACTATATAAAAGCAAGAATACACAAACAAGGGTAGCAAGCGTCTCAGTATTATTAGACCAATTGTTAGGTAAATCAGTTAAGAGAAAAGAAAGAGATTAGGTTCAAGAGGAATAATTTCCCCCGTAATATCCTTTAAGGAATCCCTGATTTCCTTCCAATATTAGATGCAGTAGATTTTAGATTAGATCTGCCATCGCCCCTCAACTGATTGAGTCTCGTTTTAAGGTCAACAAAGCTGGAGAGAGAACTTTTTCAAGGACTGACCCAAGGCTGTGGAATAAGCTCCCTATGTCATGGAACAAGAATCATATTTCTGTTTGACCCCCCTTCTGCTTGTCAGCTCCTTAAGGCAGAGGCACCAGTACCTCCGCTGCACGCGCGCCCGCGAGACTGGCGGCGCATGCAGACGATTCCCCGGTCTGCAGGGAGTTGCAGACCAAAAGACCAAGGGGGGCGTGGCGAGGGAGTGACGGGGGTGCGGCCATGACGTCACCTGGCAGGTTCGCCCTCATTGGCTGAACCGCCGGGGGGCGTGGCTTAGCGCTCTGTAGCGAGTCCTGCTCTCAATTCTATTGAGAGCAGGAGCAACTCGCGCCACAGCGCTGCGGCCCCTCCTCGCAGCGGGCCCGGTGCCATTGAGGGGAAGGCTCTCGTCCCTGCAGCGTCCGCCACAGCGGGGTCCAGCCCTAAGTTCAGCTGCATGCATTTGTTCCACACATACACCTGTGCCTGTGTGATGTATCAATATGTTGCCCTTTCTGCCTCTGAGCATGTAACCAGTGAGTTGCTTCAGCAACCTCTGAGATTCTTCTCAGAATGGGCTATTCTGCCCCCCCCCTGTCTTTGCTGACAGTAGTTTGTCCCATCTCACTTCTAGTGTGACCCTTTCTCCTCACTTCCTTTTCCACCCTGGAGACAGTGAGTACAGCACCCATCTCTGTTACACTCCCATGGCTAGGCCATCTCTTTCTACCTGTTTCTAACTACAAATCACTACTACATACCATCCACAAGAGCCTGTATTTACTGCTGCTTTTCCAATAAAGTGAAGGAAATATTATAGGACTTGGAGTGATTTGGAAAGGGAGCTGAGTTAATGCTATCTGGGGCAATTCACACATCACACGTGGCCCTGGCTTCAGAATACCCTACTATAATATAATATATAATATAATACCCCTACTGCTTTAAGAAATCAGGAAGCTTTACTTCCATTCAGGAAGGAATTTAAAAAACCTTCCTTCTTTGATTTGGGTCCTCTCCTTGCTCCTGTCAGATCGTGTGCTCCTCTCCACCCTCTGCTTCTCAAAAAAAGCCTGCCAAATACATTCTAAGGCTGCGTCCACGCTGCCCCTGAGCACGCTTGGCGCTTGACACATTTACTTAATTGAATCTGAATCTGAATCTGCACGGACACATATGCTCTCCCATGCTTGGCGCTTGGGAGACAAAGAAAATTGATTTTGAAGCGCGCTCTGCAGCAGTAAATGCACACACACACAGAAATAGCCCTGATCCATGTCCCCTGCTCGCGCTTGCAAATTTATGCAGGTAAGCCTAGCGCTCATCCTTGGAGTGTTGGTGACGTCACCGCTCTCAAGCATGAGCGTGCTCAGCGGCAGCGTGGCTGCAGCCTAATACCCTGGCAGCCACATTTCCTGCTCGTGTTACCCACCCTTTGTTGGACTTCCTCGTAGTTCCCCTATATGTTTTCTGTAGGTCTGGGATGGGTGGCCTCCCTAAATCCCTACATGCGATCTAGTACAGAGCTTTCTTGGTGAGTAGCGCGCTAGAAAAAGTTCTAAATAAATAGCCCATCTTTCATAATCAATTTCAAAGCCCATGTCCTGTTCCCTGGAATTTATATTTTTGTAGCGGACAATGGTTTAAAGAGTAAATTAAAAATTCAGGATAAAACACTTAATTTTTTTTTTTTTTTGATAGGAAAGATTCAAAAGGATTAAGAGGCTAATAGTGTTTCTAATCAAAGTGGAATTCTTCCAGTGATTGATTTGCAAAAAGGCAAATAAATCTGTGGGCAACAAAGAAAACGTCTCTCTCAACGTCTGAAATCTCACCATGTCTGTCAAGTAATTAGAACACATGACATATCATCAATTGCTGAAACAATCAATCTTTTGATTCTTTTTAAAATCTATGTGGCAGATGTCACAGGTCTAATTAAGATCCAAGTGTAAAGAAAACAGAAATATTGAACATTCCAGTGGAATTTTACACTATTTATCGCACTATTAATTTGAAGTAAAAAAAGAGGAGGGCGGGGTGAGAGAGGAGGGCGGGGGGCGAGAGAAGAGAGCGGAGGACGAGAGAGGAGGGCGGAGGACGAGAGAGGAGGGCGGGGGGCGAGAGAGGAGGGCGGGGGGCGAGAGAGGAGGGCAGGGGGCGAGAGAGGAGGGCGGGGGGCGAGAGAGGAGGGCGGGGGGCGAGAGAGGAGGGCGGAGGCGAGAGAGGAGGGCGGAGGCGAGAGAGGAGGGCGGAGGCGAGAGAGGAGAGCGGGGGGCGAGAGAGGAGAGCGGGGGGCGAGAGAGGAGAGCGGGGGGCGAGAGAGGAGAGCTATAGTGACTAGTCAGTTCGGCCACATGCTACTTTTTTATTTTTACGTCTGCCCCTCTGCATCAAGCAAAGTGTTAATGGGGTTAAGAAACAAATCACAATGCACAGACTTACGTGCATGTGGACAGCAATTTAAATACTGTATCTTTAAAAACCAAGAAATAACACCGGGAAACCATCTCAAGAACCAAGGGTTCCCCGGAGCTGAAAATAACGTGGGTCAACTCTGGAGGACACCCGGTTCCCAAACTGTAAAAAAAAAAAAAAAAAAAAAATCAAAGGGGCGTGGGGGATTTAGTTATGCAGGCTTGCTGCTTTAAAGCTTATGAAATGTTTTGTACGATCCTATGCTTCTGATTGGCTGGAAAGTGCATCATTATTTAGACAAGATCTACTGATTGACAAGGCATCTAATGAGAGGGCTGGAGCCCTTTAATATACTGCAAGAGGAGAACCAGCTAACCGTATTCACTTTTTTAACCAGCAGATGCAGCAGTTGTCCAAGTAGTTCAAGGTAGGGGGGTGCTTCACCACTGCACCTGTATGACTAGCTAATGTGCCAACACTGCCTGTAACAGGGACTTGTCCCTGTTTAAATAAAGCAGCCTCAGAGCTCTGAGAATCCAGCAGAGAGATAGTTAATTGCAGCCACTCAATTAACTAGTCTTCACCTGGACTAATGAGAGCTAAAATGCTTCATGCGAGACAGAGGAGAGAGAGATTCCTTAGCTCACATTTGGCTGACATAAGGAGAAGGAGGACATTCCAGAGATTTCCTTAGCCCACAACTGGTCTGACCTGAGGAAAATATGATGTCTTGATGCACACAGAAGGACTGTATGTTGACAGTAAGACAAGGGGCCAAGACCTCTATACCTGGACATAGAGTGCCATAGCACACAAGGATGCTGACCCAAGAGAACAGAGAGGAGGAGTCCCCTACAGCAACAACAACAGAAACAGATACGAGACTTTCTTGTTTTACTATTGTGTATATATATATATATTTGTTTGGGGTGGTAATCAGCCTAGCTACCCACCCAGTTAGATAGGGCATATACAGTACTGTCTAATTATTCTCCAAAGTGGAGCAGGTTTTTCTTTTATGATTTGTGTTTACGTTGTAAAAAAACAGGCAATAAAGCCTTATATTAATTTCACCCTAAAACGGTCTCCATTTGCATACCTCTGCACACATCTCTTACACTGCCTCAAAATTCTCTACTCGGAGATGTTGGATATCAAGTACCATGCTCTCTCAGTTCTGCAGGAATAAGGATGTTCTATGCCAGGCTACAGAAAATTAACTGTACATTTGATTGACAGGTGGTAAAACAGCAATGACTTGTATTTTGAAACCATCATACAATTATAAAGAACAGGCAGGTTTGAACTATTTGGCCCAATTAATCTGTCCATTTCCCCAGCCTTCTCTGGCATCACAGATCCGGCTGGATGCAAAACTTTTTTTTTTTTTTTCTGTCTAACCCTGTAATTTTCCCTTCAATAACTTCCTGATGACAGCACATCTGAAGAAGAGACTTCTGGGCTTTAAACATTCCACAACTAATTCCATCGAGAAATGTGGGTTGATGAAAAGGTACCCTGAAGTAGTACAAGCCAATCATCTTCGAGCGTTTTTACTGTTTGCCTGACCGACCTCATCCTTGCTCCAGCAGGGATATCCGGAAAACCTGACCTGTTGGTGGCCCTTGAGGACTGGAGTTGGCCGCCTCTTTGCAAGGGCGAAGTTCCCTGCATTTGATGCAATTTGATTATAATCCGGATTTTTTCTGCAATTCCGCAGAAACTGAAACATTTTCATACGTCATTTAAAATGTGCTTGAAATATTTCCGATTTAAACAAAGTGCTGAAGATTATCACTGCAAGCGCCTGAAGCTTTTTTATGCTGTGCACTTCGAGTACAAGTATGAGAACATAAACCACACCTCCCAATGTCTGACTCTATACATAATACAATCAGAAGAAGCATCCTTCGGGGATTCTGTCCACCCACACACACTGTAGGAGAGCAAAGATGTTTTCTTTAATGAGCCTATTAAATGACAAGCCTTATCAAAGAGAAAAGCACTGTGTTTGTGATAGACAGATATTAACAACTCGCTGCCATTACGGTTGTGTACAGCGTAACCTAAACGAGTAATCTTCCAGTCACGTACTGTAAGCATCTGTGTTTCCCATATGAAAAAGACTCAATCTAATTATATGACCATTATCTAAGCGTTCCTTAATAAGATGCAGTATTATTATTATTTTTTATAGAAGAACAAAGTCCACTTAGGAACATTACACAGTAATTACAGTACATTTTAGACTGGATAACTTGGTTTAGAATAGATTTCCCTCCTAGCAGGAAATAACAGGAAAGGAGCAGTTGTTAATTTAATGGGGATTTGCCAATTAACATAGCAAAGTGGAAAACACAGTCGACAATTCTTGTATTAGACACGTTTTTTTAATATTTTTAAAGAGACATTTATGATGGGGCTGGAGCAGAGTGCGGGTGAAAAGGAAATGGTCTTATTTATCTGAAGTAGAATGATTGCGCAATACCTTCCACCTCTATTCCTGACAAATCTCCAAGAAGCAGCTACAGGGAATCAGATGAGAGATGTGTGAACAGACTATAGAGGTAGAGGGCCATTTTCCACTATACTGTCAGACAGTGCTCTATGGCTGACGGAGGAGCGCGCCACACACCACAGCACGGCCCTCTATGGGGCAAGCGCCAGTAGCTGTGTGTGTGCGGGCGCGCAAAGCGCTGCAACGCGTACGCTGGCAGGGAAGACGAGAATTTTTTCTTCCCGTGCCGCGGTAACGTGGCGGCATGCAGCCAATGGCAGGGCAGATATGCCCCGTCATGGCCGCTGTAGTCTCTGCACACGCCGCCATGCTGGAAGGCACTCGTGCAGCAGGGAGGACTGGGACCGTAGTCTAAGGCTTTGGTCCCACTGCGTCCGGCAGCGCGCTCGGCCGCATGCGCGCTACTCACCATCCTCCTGAGGAGGTCCCAGTCCCTCCTCGCTGCACGGCTCACTACACGCTGTGACGCGTCAGCCGCCAGGGGATGCAAGAGAATTGTAATCCCAAGCAGCGACGCGTCACGTGGTGTTGCTGTGAGCCAATAAGGAGGGGAGGGCTTCGGAGAGGTGGAGGGGAGGGCTTCGGGAGGAGGGGAAAGCAGCTGCAGCACCAGCACCAAGACAGCCCCCCAGCTCTCTCCCACAGACTCTCTCCTCTGTGTCTGCAGATGCACGAGGGGGAGGGAACCCCTGGCAATGAGGAGAGGAGGCTTCGGGGAGCGGGTAAAGCAGCTACAGCACCAAGGGAGCCCCCCTGCTCCCTCCCACAGTCTCTCTCCTCTGTGTGAGCCGAGACACACTCCGGCACAGTGTGATGGCACCCCCCCCTGCTCCCTCCCACAGACTCTCTCCTCAGGGAGGCTTCGGGAAGCGGGGAGGCGGGGGAGGGAAACCCCTGACACACAGTGATGGCCCCGCCCCAACGTCATTTCCGCGCCCACCCGACCCGTTTTGGCCACGCCCCCTGCTCCAGCTCCCTACAGACCGCAGATAGCGGTCAAGTGCCTCTCCACGCGCCGCCTGTCTGCAGTGCGGGCGCGTGGTCTGAGGCAGCGGGGCGTTAGCCTTAGATGTAATCTACTGCTCATTCAGGGTTTTTCAACTGCGGTTCCGAGGAGCCCCTGGGTTCCTCGGGCGTCCCTGAAGGTTTCCCTGCAATTTTCAGATAATTTGAAAATTGTACCAACTACAGAAGAATTTACAATGCATCTGATCTCAGACGTGCTATTAGAGAGGGTTGGGGTTCCTTACAATGCATCTGATCTCGAATGCGCTATTAGAGGGTTGGGGTTCCTTAGAATGCATCTGATCTCAGACACACTATTAGAGAGGGTTGGGGTTCCTTACAATGCATCTGATCTCAGACACACTATTAGAGAGGGTTGGGGTTCCTTACAATGCATCTGATCTCAGACACGCTATTAGAGAGGGTTGGGGTTCCTTACAATGCATCTGATCTCAGACACGCTATTAGAGAGGGTTGGGGTTCCTTACAATGCATCTGATCTCAGATACACTATTAGAGAGGGTTGGGGTTCCTTACAATGCATCTGATCTCAGACACGCTATTAGAGAGGGTTGGGGTTCCGCAGAATTTTACAATATAATTATAGGATTCCTTAACCAAAACAAGGTTGAAAACCACTGGCTTAGAGCATAGGGCACGGGTGGGCAACTCCAGTCCTCAATGACTGAGTTACCCGTGATGAAGTAGGGATACCCTTAAAACCTGGCCTATTGGTGGCCCTTGAGGATTGGAGTTGCCCACCCCTGGCACGAGACCAGCAACATGTCGAAACACTCCCCGACCTCTCCGGCATGTTAGCTTTGACTGTCAATGTGGGACAGTTGTCACTCATTCATTGAAAGACTATTAGACACGGGTCATCATTTCATGAAACGAGATCAAAAAATGTTGGGGGAAGTGCAACAAGATCTTAATGCATTGTGCCAACCTGTAGGTGCTCTCGTACCTTGGAAGAGGAGATGGAGAGCATGTTGTAACGCTGCTTTTAATCATCATTTGATCTTGTGGAGATGACCTAAATGGAGTAGCTCTAAGCATGTTTTCAACACTTCACTTTAGGTTTAATGATGTATTTCTGAGAAATACTTATCAACATTTTTTTTTCTATTAGTATCAGTTATAATAGAAATGACTAAGAAAGCACAACCATCCCTCACCTTAAATGATTATGTATTTGTTGATAAATTTTTAAGAAGGCCCAAAAAATTGTTCTGATGGCATCAAAGCAAACACTGGGGAACACAATGTTTTTATATTGAAGGCGCTCAGCTAAATTATTTAATGAGGCCGTCGCTATTTTACAACAATATGTTCCCTATGAAACCGGTGTGTGTGGTTAATTAGGGGCGCTGCATATACGATCTGAATTCATACTAGTTTTTAGTGCCCGTGAGACTGTGTCAGCTTGTTACTTTGTTTACTTATTTCTTTGGCGATTAAGCACAGCCGGTGCTCAACTCCCGTCTTCAAGCACCCCCAACAGGTCAGGTTTTCAGGATATCCCCGCTTCAGCACAGGTGGCTCAATAAGAGGCAACAACTGAGCCACTGATTGAGCCACCTGTGCTAAAGCTGGAATATCCTGAAAACCTGACCTGTTGGGGGGGGGGAGGGTGTGGTCTTGAAGACCGGAGGTCAGCACCTCTGCATTACAAGATGGCAGGGATTAGCTTAAAAAACACACATTTAATGCACCAATAAATACCTGGCTCCGAAGATATCCTTCTTTGCCAAATCAATACCCGAGATGACCTTAACTCTGAGGACACGCGACTCCTCCTGTAACAAAACAAAATAGAAAGATAAAGGTTACAGGATTTCTCTTCATTTATTTCCTTGTCTCACGCTCCATTAAAACAGGTTGTATCAAATGGGAATAACTCATTAAATTGTAATACGGTGTTTTATACAGTAATCTCATGTGGGCACAACAGACGTGTTTTGCCACAAAGGCAGCTTAAGAAACACAGACTGCAAAGGTAACTCATTTATTATACAAACGTCTATATGTTGTATATCTTCATCAAATTGTGTATGAACATAATCCCCCATTTGTTCTACAGTGTTCTGTTATTTTCATGGAAAAAAAAACTGAAACCAATTAGGAAACAACAAATACAACAAGCGACTTAAAACCACGCTATTGCCTACATTATTCCTAAACATACACAATACTGTAAATGCTGCTTACGGTCACATTTGGAATTAATCAACATAACAGTGAAACACATACAGCAAACATGTGATCAGTGTGCCTGCATGAAGCAGTTTTTAGGGGGGAAAAGTCTGTGTACAGTACAGGCAGTCCTCGGTATCCGACGTTACGCTTACCGGCGAATGCGTTATCCGACGCCGCACAATGCAGTCACCGGACGCATTGTCCGATGCCGAATTCGCGTATCTGATAGGTCACCGCCGCCGATTTACATTGGACCCGCATTCCGGCGGTCCATTAACTGACGGCGGTTTGCAGGACGCATTCCGTCGGACTCACTGTATGCATGAACCGTATGTCCATTTATATAGCACCTCACAGCAGTAATACACGTGACATATATAATGTAACACATCATGGGAATACGCGCTTGAGACATAATAGTAATATTAGGAAAGGGAGTCCCTGCCCCGAAGAGCTTACAATCTAAGTGCTAAGTAGGGTGAAGTTACAGAGACAGGAGGAGAGTGTTCTGGCTGCTATGATTAATTAGAAAAACTATTTAGGAACGTATCAATAAGGCCCATGATCGGGACGAAGAAAGCAAACAAGAGATATATATATATATATATATATACACACACACACACACACTGTATATACATATATATAGGCAGGGGTGTTCCTCACAGCAGTGGTGCAGCCGCAGCAACACAGTAGGAACAAGACAGCACTCAGAGGTAATTTTCAAAAAGATTGTATTAGAGTACGTGGCACAAATGCCAATGTTTCGGTCCTCCCCTGTGAGGACCGAAACGTTGGCATTTGTGCCACCTACTCTAATACAATCTTTTTGAAAATTACCTCTGAGTGCTGTCTTGTTCCTACTGTGTTGCTGCGGCTGCACCACTGCTGTGAGGAACACCCCTGCCTGATAACTACTGCTAAGGGACATGCATCTACCTTTTACTGCATACAAGTGAGTGCCAACTACTCTCCATTGTGTGTGTATATATATATATATATATATATATATATATATATATATATAAAAAGTAGAAAATAGCCGTGTTAGTCCAGTTGCGATAGTGCAGAATAAATGAGTTATTCAGTATTCGGTGATACCTTTTTAATTGGACTAACAATTTATGTCATAGGACAAGCTTGCTTGTAATTATCCTGCTTGCCTCTATTCTTATCCACACTTTCTCTCCCCCCCAGTACCCCTCCCCCTCCCCACTTTTCTTTGACACAGTCCCCTGGCTTCAAACACTTAACACCCTACCTTATCTACAGTAAATATCTGTTTTTTTTTTCCTCTCTCCACCCTGTTTTAGCCATTGAACCCTTTGTATATCAGTATTGCTTGACCTGAAGAAGAGAGGATAACTCTCGAAAGCTTGTCCTATGACATAAATTGTTATTCCAATAAAAAAAGGTATCACCGAATACTGAAGAACTCAACTGGACTAACACGGCTATTTTCTGATATAGATATATATAGATATATATATATATATATATATATATATATATATATATATATATATCTTATACTATATTAGTGAAAGCACTGTATGTTTGCCTGCCTGCCTGGATGTCCGGTGTCCCTAGGGGAAATCTCATTGGTCCCTTGGCCCGCCCGCCCCCGCACACCTCTCATTGGCCTGAGGCGGAGTGACACAGGGACACACACACAGGGACACACACACACACACACACACACACACACAGGGACACACACACACCAGGGAACACAGGGACACACACACACACAGGGAACACAGGGACACACACACACAGGGACACACACACACACACACACACACACACACAGGGACACACACACACACAGGGACACACACACACACACACACACACACACACAGGGACACACACACACCAGGGAACACAGGGACACACACACACACAGGGAACACAGGGACACACACACACAGGGACACACACACACACACACACACACACACACAGGGACACACACACACACAGGGACACACACACACACACACACACACACACAGGGACACACACACACAGTGACAGACACACACACAGTGTCACACACACACAGTGACACACACACACACACACACACACACACACACACACACACACACTGTTACATACATTAGCGGGGCTCACAGTGTTAGCAGCACCCGCGCGCACCTCCTCCTCTCCCCGTGTCTCCCGCGCTTTCACCCCGACCCCCCCCTCCCCCGGCGCCGCTACAGTCAGCGGGACACACACACTATTATTACCCCTTCAGCGCCCCCCCCCACCCAGTGTCAGCGGCCGTGCGAGACCCCCCTCTATATCTCCCACCTCTCCCCCCCCCCCCCACACACATATACATGCCCCCTCTCCCCGGCGCTACAACTCACCCCTCCCCGGCGGGGGAACAGCCAGTGGCCAGGCAGGCTGCCTCGCGGCGCCGAGTGCCCAAGATGGCGGCGCCCGGGACACAGCGGGGGAGCGGCCACAACACGCTGCCTCCTGCCTCAGATCCACGTGGGACCTGCCGCATGGGTGAGTGAGCGGCCTTCACCTCCCCTCCACCCCCCCCTTCACCTCCCCTCCACCCCCCCCCATCCCTCCAGTGTCAGTGTCTCCCCGATACCCCCCCCCCGGCGCTACAACTCACCCCTCCCCGGCGGGGGAACAGCCAGTGGCCAGGCAGGCTGCCTCGCGGCGCCGAGTGCCCAAGATGGCGGCGCCCGGGACACAGCGGGGGAGCGGCCACAACACGCTGCCTCCTGCCTCAGATCCACGTGGGACCTGCCGGATGGGTGAGTGAGCGGCCTTCACCTCCCCTCCACCCCCCCCTTCACCTCCCCTCCACCCCCCCCCATCCCTCCAGTGTCAGTGTCTCCCCGATACCCCCCCCCCGGCGCTACAACTCACCCCTCCCCGGCGGGGGAACAGCCAGTGGCCAGGCAGGCTGCCTCGCGGCGCCGAGTGCCCAAGATGGCGGCGCCCGGGACACAGCGGGGGAGCGGCCACAACACGCTGCCTCCCGCCTCAGATCCACGTGGGACCTGCCGGATGGGTGAGTGAGCGGTCTTCATCTCCCCTCCACCACCCCCTTCACCTCCCCTCCACACCAGTGTCAGTGTCTCCCCGATACCCCCCCCCCCCCCCCCGGCGCCGCTACAGTCAGCGGGGGAGCGAGCGAGCGCCCGGGACACAGCGGGGGAGCGGCCACAACACGCTGCCTCCCGCCTCAGATCCACGTGGGACCTGCCGGACGGGTGAGTGAGCGGCCTTCACCTCCCCTCACCCAACCCTCACCCCCCATCACCTCCCCTCACCCCCTTTCACCTCCCCTCACTCCACTTCTCCCTTCCACCCCCCTTCACCTCCCCCCCTCCACCCCCCCTCCACCTCCCCCTCACCTCCCCTCCACCCCCCCTTCACCTCCCCTCCACCCCCCCCCTTCACCTCCCCTCCACCCCCCCCTTCACCTCCCTTCCACACCCCCTTCACCTCCCTTCCACCCCCCCTTCACCTCCCTTCCACTCCCCCTTCACCTCCCTTCCACTCCCCCCTTCACCTCCCTTCCACTCCCCCCCTTCACCTCCCCTCCTCCCCCCCCTTCACCTCCCCTCCACCCCCCCCTTCACCTCCCCTCCACCCCCCCCCTTCCCACCGCCTCCCCCCCCCCCTTCCCACCGCCTCCCCCCCCCCCTTCCCACCGCCTCCCCCCCCTTCCCACCGCCTCCCCCCCCTTCCCACCGCCTCCCCCCCCCTTCCCACTGCCTCCCCCTCCTTCCCACCGCCCCTTCCCTCCACCTCCCCCCGCCCCTTCCCTCCACCTCCCCCCGCCCCTTCCCTCCACCTTCCCCCGCCCCTTCCCTCCACCTTCCCACCGCCTCCCCCCCCTTCCCACCGCCCCCCCCCTTCCCACCACCTCCCCCCCCTTCCCACCGCCTCCCCCCCCCTTCCCACCGCCTCCCAACCCCCTTCCCACCGCCTCCCAGCCCCCCTTCCCACCGCCTTCCCCCACCCCTTCCCACCGCCTCCCACCGCCTCCCCCCACCCCTTCCCACCGCCTCCCCCCACCCCTTCCCACCGCCTCCCCCCCCTTCCCACCGCCTCCCCCCCCCTTTCCACCGCCTCCCAACCCCCTTCCCACCGCCTCCCAGCCCCCCTTCCCACCGCCTTCCCCCACCCCTTCCCACCGCCTCCCACCACCTCCCCCCACCCCTTCCCACCGCCTCCCCCCACCCCTTCCCACCGCATCCCCCCACCCCTTCCCACCGCCTCCCACCCCCCCTTCCCACCGCCTCCCCCCCCCTTCCCACCGCCTCCCACCCCCCGCCATCCCACCCCCCGCCTTCCCACCGCCTCCCACCCCCCGCCTTCCCTCCGCCTACCCCCACCCCTTCCCACCGCCTCCCACCCCCCCTTCCCACCGCCTCCCCCCCCCTTCCCACCGCCTCCCACCCCCCGCCATCCCACCCCCCGCCTTCCCACCGCCTCCCACCGCCTACCCCTTCCCACCACCTCACCCCTCCCCCCCCATCCCACCACCTCCCCCCCCTTTCCACCACCTCCCCCCCTTCCCACCACCTCCACCCTCCCCCCCTTCCCACCACCTCCCCCCCTTCCCACCACCTCCTCCCCCTTCCCCCTCCTCCCCCTTCCCACCACCTTCACCCTCCTCCCCCTTCCCACCACCTTCCCCCTCCTCCCCCTTCCCACCACATCCCCCCTTCTCTCCCTTTCCACCACCTTCCCCCTCCTCCTCCTTCCCACCACCTCCCCCCTTCCCACCACCTCCCCCCTTCTCCCCCTTCCCACCACCTCCCCCCTTCTCCCCCTTCCCACCACCTCCCCCCTTCTCCCCCTTTCCACCACCTCCCCCCTTCTCCCCCTTTCCACCACCTCCCCCCTTCTCCCCCTTTCCACCACCTCCCCCCTTCTCCCCCTTTCCACCACCTCCCCCCTTCTCCCCCTTTCCACCACCTCCCCCCTCCTCCCCCTTCCCACCACTTCTCCCCTTCCCCCCCCCGCTCCCCTTCCCCCCCTCCGCTCCCCTTCCCCCCCTCCGCTCCCCTTCCCCCCCTCCGCTCCCCTTCCCCCCCCTCCGCTCCCCTTCACCCCCCCTCCGCTCCCCTTTCCACACCCCCCTCCGCTCCTCTTCCCCCCCCCCCTCCACCTCTTTTTCCCCTTTCCCCTCCCACCCCCTCCCACACTTCCACCCCCTCTAACCCTTCCCCCCCTCCTCTAACCCTTCCCCCCCCTCCTCTAACCCTTCCCCCCCCTCCTCTAACCCTTCCCCCCCCTCCTCTAACCCTTCCCCCCCCTCCTCTAACCCTTCCCCCCCCTCCTCTAACCCTTCCCCCCCCTCCTCTAACCCTTCCCCCCCCTCCTCTAACCCTTCCCCCCCCTCCTCTAACCCTTCCCCCCCCCTCCTCTAACCCTTCCCCCCCCCTCCTCTAACCCTTCCCCCCCCCTCCTCTAACCCTTCCCCCCCCCCTCCTCTAACCCTTCCCCCCCCCTCCTCTAACCCTTCCCCCCCCTCCTCTAACCCTTCCCCCCCCTCCTCTAACCCTTCCCCCCCCTCCTCTAACCCTTCCCCCCCCTCCTCTAACCCTTCCCCCCCCTCCTCTAACCCTTCCCCCCCCTCCTCTAACCCTTCCCCCCCCCCCTCTAACCCTTCCCCCCCCCCTACTCTAACCCTTCCCCCCCCTCCTCTAACCCTTCCCCCCCCTCCTCTAACCCTTCCCCCCCCTCCTCTAACCCTTCCCCCCCCTCCTCTAACCCTTCCCCCCCCTCCTCTAACCCTTCCCCCCCCTCCTCTAACCCTTCCCCCCCCTCCTCTAACCCTTCCCCCCCTCCTCTAACCCTTCCCCCCCTCCTCTAACCCTTCCCCCCTCCTCCACCCCTTGCCCCCCTCCTCCACCCCTTGCCCCCCTCCTCCACCCCTTGCCCCCCTCCTCCACCCCTTGCCCCCCTCCTCCACCCCCTCCTCCCCTTCCTGCCGCCCTTCGCCTTCATGCCCGCCTTACCGCCTCCCCACCCCCGCCTCTGCCTTTCACCCGCCCTTACTCGGCCGCCTTTGCCTTTCACCCACCGCCTCACAGCCGCTGCACGCACTCAACAGACACCCGCCACACTCGACACATACCTGCCGCCACACACACCTGCTGCCTCCAGCCCCTACGCACCGACATCACTGACCCACCGCCTCACACCCTAGCAGGACCCCCACTCACAGACAGCACTCACAACCCACGCGCCAGCCGCCGCCTCACACCCTTGCAGGACCCCCACTCACAGACAGCACTCACAACCCACGCACCACCCGCCGCCTCACACCCTAGCAGGACCCCCACTCGCACACAGCACTCACAACCCACGCGCCACCTGCCGCCTCACACCCTAGCAGGACACACGACTCAGATTTTTACATCACTTATGCCACCAAAATATACATTGTACTGTGGTGTGGTTACATTAAACCATTTTTATACAACATCGTATTACATTTTCTTCCATCTTTCTTTTCAATATTATTATCCAACCTTTACAACAAACAGTCACCTATTGTTCCACGATTTATAAATAATACTACCTATTACGCATTTACATCCCGGGCAACGCCGGGTCTCTCAGCTAGTATATATATATATATATATATATATATATATATATATAGACATATGGAGACCAGGGGATCCTGATAGCCAAAAAGAGACAGCACACTGCAGGTATGGTATCAAAAAAGTGTATTCAGTAACACAAGGCCGCCAACGTTTCGGTCCTCCCAACGGGACCTTCCTCAGGGACGCACTGCCCTGAGGAAGGTCCCGTTGGGAGGACCGAAACGTTGGCGGCCTTGTGTTACTGAATACACTTTTTTGATACCATACCTGCAGTGTGCTGTCTCTTTTTGGCTATCAGGATCCCCTGGTCTCCATATGTCTACATACTCTCTATGGGACAAGCATCTGCCTCCTGCAACAAAACCGTGAGTGCTAATATCCATACCTGACATATATATATATATATATATATATATATATATATATATATATATATATATATATATATATATATATATATATATATATATATATACACACACACACATGTATATATATGCATGTGTATATATATTATATACACACACACACACAGATAAAATTAGCACATACTAGTGTGCGTAAATATTACAAATTTAACTAGTATGAATTAATGTATAATGTATTATAAAATCTATATATAACAAACCTAAACAATTAGATTATACCAAAGTAATAATGATTATTGAACAAGTGCAGTGCTTAAAAAATTCTTAGACTCATACACAACACCACAAGTACAAAAAATATTATAACATGGATGAAAAAAGTCCACTATAATGTAGAAGAAAAAATGGCAGTTCAGCGTGGCCCACGCGACCCAACGCGTTTCGTCAAAATGATGCGTCAAGAGAAAAGCCTTGAGAAAGTCACATCATTGGGAAAAAACGCGTGGGGTCACATGGGCCACACCGAGGGGTAATGACCCACTGTTCTGCTGAGATGCAAACAAAATAGCTGGTCTTGGACTTCTCTTTTGGAGAGTCTTTTATGCTGTATGCACGGCGACCTCCTAGACTGTTTACTGTTGCAAATATTATGCTCCAGCGGCTACAACACCCTCCGTGCACTACGTACGCACACACACACACACACACACAAGTATTCACCCCATACCAATAATGTCACATGTTGTTGAATTACAAATAATATACAGGTATATACAGATTTTGAAACAAACCTTTTTTTTTAATTCTAAGCCACAAAGCTGTAGTGGTTACACTGAACACTGTTATATGAGGAGGAGGTTAAATGTCAACAAATGAAATGTACAAATGAAATATATTGGTTGCATAAGTATTAAGCCCTTTGCGTTAGTACTTGGTAGAAGCACCTTTTGCTGCAATTACTGCTCTTAAGTCGTTTTACTGTAGATAGGTCTCTACTAGCTTTGCACAGTAGGATGGTGAAAGTTTTGCCCATTCTTCAAAGGAAAATGGATCCAATTCTAATAAGTTTGTTGAGGATCATCGAAGGACTGCAATCTTCAAATCTTGTCGGAAATGATTGGATTCAAGTCAGAAGTTTGGATGGGCCACTCAAGAACATTGCTTGACAGTTGGGATAGTGTTGACTGGGTGATGTGCAATGCTGGGCTTGCGCCTCATGTCATGATTGGAATTAAGACCAAAAAGTTAAATTTGTCTCGTCTGTTCACAAAACCATTTTCCATATGTCTGCAGTATCAACTACATACGTTTTGGCAAACTCCATGTGTTTTACGATGAGTCTTTTGTAGTAATGGCTTCTTTATTGCCACCGGTTTATCTACCGTACGTCAGCTTTGTGTAGGGACCGGCTTAGTGTTTGTGTGTGAACACCGATTCCCATTTAAGACACAGAACTTTGCAGATCTCTCAAGGTCATTGTTGGCTTCAGAGTGACATTCAGAACCAGTTTCCTGCTTTCCCGGCTGCCCAGTTTGGGAGGGTGACCTGATCTGGGTAGTGTCTGGGTGGTATGATGCATCTTCCACTTCTAAATGATGAACCACTGTGCTGAGAGGGATAATAAGCATCTTTGACATTTTCTTGTACCCTGCTCCTACTCTGTGACGCTCTACCACGTTATCCCTGACTTGTTTCGAAAGCTCCTTGGTCTTCATGGTGGCTTTGTTGGATTACTATGGGAGTTGCAGCTTGAAAGTCTTTATATGTCTGAGGGGAATGATCTACAAGTTAAACCACTTTGATTTTGAAAACGTATGCAACTGAGATGAATCTGTTTTTCCTCTGTAAATCACAAAAAGTTGAATATTTTTGATGAGCTGGGTCTCGATAAGGTGGAAAAGATTGGCAAACGTTCTTCACCATACAGAGAACTTTGAAAAAGCCCTTCCGAATCTGTCCACATCCCACGCAGCAACTAATAGTTTGTGGTATAAGAGGTAAGCCTATACTTTCCAATGAACTCTACTCGGAGTCCAATATGTATTAATGATCCAGTCCTGTGTTTAATTATCCTTTTGTTGGCCTGTAATATTTTTGTTCTGGAGTAAAGAACAAAGGCTGGCCGGGATGTCCAAGGCTGCCCGGAGACAGTTGTCAGATTGCCAACAATGCACACGAAGAAGCCCACTTTTTACACCATGTTTCTCAACCTCTTAAAAACTGTGGGACCCATTAAAAAAAAAATATATAATTATTTTTATTATTATTATTATTTTTTTTCAAACATTGTGACTGTGAAACACCAGCCCATTTATATATCCGATGTACTTATCCCACTATGGTAGTAATACTTTTATTTGTTTTTAAACTAGAAGCTTTGAGATGTATAATGTAGAACGTGATACTGTATAGTAGATTTAATGATCTTTTGAATCATAACATTAACAAGAATATAGCAAAACACAGAAGCACAAGGTTGTAAGGAGCACAGATTGAAAACCACGGTTATCATAGATAGGTCAATTGGCCAGCACAATAAGGGTCCGTGCAGTTGCAGCACTCAGTCGACATAGAGGTGCAACACAGAGGAAATAATCTGTGTGGACAGGTATATATAGTTTGATCCAGTACTTTACTGTGCAGACTTATCTGCACAAAGACAAAGCGTTGGCTGTAAGATGTAGTGTAAGTAATGCACTCACATTTCCATTTCATTTAGAACATCTGAACCTAGTGCTAATTCCACCATCCTCAACTGTTCAATTACTCTTCTCTTCACCAATAACCTCATTAGTGAGATCACGACAACTAAGGGGGCTATTCATTCAACTGTGAGGGCGCCGATCGGGTTAATGGGAGTCTCCCTGCGATAGTTCCTTTATTGCAATTTAATGATCAAGTGAACAGCATCTTTAAAGGAGCAATCTAAGCAATATCCTCTTATACGAGTGCTTTTTTTTTTTTTAAATAAATCAGTTTGGAAGTATTAGATAATACTTACTATCTTTTTTTTTTAATTTTAAAATTCAACTCAATGCCATTTTTAATTAGTTTAATATACCAAGCATCCTTTGATTTCTACAGCAGGCTTTAACCCACCTCCCCAGCAGTGCAAAATATGTATAACACTTTCCTGTTTCTGATCATTTGTTGCCAATGTTCCCAGCAGTTTGAGCTGCAAACTGTAACAATAGATAATGTCACCTCGGTAATATAAGGATACATTGTAGCTGCTGAGTTACACTAACTGAAGGATTGATTTGAAACTGGAAGGCGGCCATTTACTGAACCCTGGGAAACAGGATTTTGCTGATCGATCACGGGAGAACCTAATCGATCGGCAGGTTAGGTAATTAGTTTTCAATAAAGGTAATGAAATGCTGCATATATTAAATCAAAACAAAAAAAGAGATTTAAAAATATATATTTTTAAGCTACTTGGATTGCCTCTTTAAAGAAACAACACAGCTATAGATAGGGCGAGGATGTGTTCCAATCATTGCTGCAAAAGGTTATTCTGCAATACACTTTAGAACCCTACAACAGAGAGCATTGCACAGCTTTCAGCTACAAAATGGGATAAAAAACTGTATTGTTGTCAAATGTTTTATAGCAGAGTATAGAACAGAAATAGATGCACTTTATCTCACTCGCCATATATCCCAATACTCACAATCCAGTAGCCTCTACCTTCCGCACCCCGTACTGTGATTGCACTTCCATGAGGCACATTGATCACCCCACAGTTTGATTTTAAATAGCTACTGCCTTCCTGTCATACAGAAGGATAGTGAGTAATGCTCACGCCTCCTCCATATACACACATAAAACAATATTTATATATGCTCTTTCACAGGCTTAAATAAATATGCCAGGGCACAATTGTCTATTTTATGGCTGTTGTTTTCAGTAGAGAACTGGCACAAAGGGGAAGCTGGTCCATCAAAGCTCTTTGTAAATGAAATATACTTATAAACATACACGTTTTATTTTAAATACTGTTTACAGGTGTATGTAAAGAAAATGAAAGAAAAACGAATTCCTCTAAATCAATCATTTTCCTATTTACTGTACCCGTCTGTGTATTGCAGTTCCATTTGCACTGAAGGGGTTAGACAAGAACATTAACATAGGAAATAAACTAAATATTTGACCTGGTTGAAAGGAAATCAACAATATGAAACTGGTTTAGCAGCCTTATTTATCCCCTAATCCAATGATTTATTTTACCTGAACCTCAGGTTACCCTGGAACAGGACCATGATAGTCTTTCCACCGAGACACCTAACCAGTCCCGTCCCTAGGTGGTAAGCAGGTAAGGCACCACCTAGGGGAGGCAGGTCTCAGGGGGAACAAAAGGGAAAGTGCAGCAGCACTGCTGCTTTGCTTTTTTTTTAATGCATGTACAGTAGGATTGAAGCAGGGGGTCTGCGGAGCTGAACCGCGGTACATAGATACTTACTTCCTCAGGGGGTGCCGGTATCTCAGGTTCAGGTTTAAAGTCCCATGGCACATGCGCCAACAGGAAGCTGCCCATGACATCCGGCTTCCAATTGGTCCATGTGATGGGACAGCTAAACCTGAGCTGAGATACCAGCACCCCCTAAGGAGGAAAGTATCTCAGGAAGCAGGGGGGCCAGGAGCAGAAAGCATCAATGAATGTGGCTCAGATCTGGAGACTTCCTACCTGGGAGGAGGGTGCGGGGGGGGGAGGGTGCAGGGGGGGGAGGGTGCGGGGGGGGGGGAGGGTGCGGGGGGGGGAGGGTGGATTTTGGGAGAACTTTTTTTTGGGGGGGGGGAGAGTTTCCTTTGAGGGGGGAAGGGCATCCTTAATAGCGCTTGCCTAAGTGCGGCACATACTGTAGGGATGGGCCTGCACCTAGATAATGAGATACGTACAGGACAAAGTAACGTACTGGACGATGCACACCGCAAGTGATATACAATGAATAATGGCATGCCGATTGTCATAGTGACTCATCACGTATTCATTGGCATACGGACTACGGTGATAGTGGTGATATCGGAACACAACGGGGCTACACCAGAATATCTCCTGAACCAGGTGGATCCCGGTGGGAGGATAACTGCTGTCCTGCTTTAAAGGATCATGATACAGTATAAAGAATAAAAACGTCTGTACTGAACACGAAAACGAAGTCCAGATTTCAAAATGGTGGACTGTCCATATTCAAAGGAAGTTTAATTTAAGTTAAAATTGGCTGAAATTAAGCAAGTATTATTGGTTGACATTTCTGACGCCTCAAACAATAAACAGGATGGGTGGTGTTTTGGCTTAGTTTACACTTTTTTATTTTTATATAACCAAAATCCTGTGTTTTGATTTTGCCAAAACTATTGGTTTTAGTACTGGAAGGCAAAAAAAAAAAGGAACAAATGAATTTTTGGCCACTTTTAACTTTTTGCAAAAGTATACAGGTTTTTTTTATTTATTTTTTAAGGGTTTAAAAAAAAAATAGCAAATCATTTCACCCCAATTTTTTTTTTTTACAAAAATGTCTTCCAAAGTTCAAATCTGCAAAGTTTTGATTTCAAACCTACTGTATGAACCTTCCTACCTTTAATAAACACTGTACATTATACTATCTCACGGGACCACCAATGACATGAGGGGAACCATAAACAAGAAATAAAACATTTTTAAATTAGTAAGAAAAAACATGAAACTATGAGATCCGAGTATCCACACACAGTACAGACGTTTGTTTTTGACGAACACCCTTTTCTGAGGCTAGCTGTGTTACGTGTAACAAGTTCGTTCAAGTTTCTTATGTCTGGTACCTCAGATATGACCATTAAAAAATGTACGTAGAAAAAAAAAAAAGTGCAATAAGTGAAGAGCAAAAGTTCACAATACGTGCGTTCTCGGTAACGCCTCCCTAATTCCTCCTCCTGACACACTAGAAATGCCAGCTCGTACTGATTGACAGTCCGCCTTATTAGCTACATTTACACAGATAATTTCCCACCAGCACTCCCATTGACTTCAATAGAAAAAAAAAAACGTATTTTTCAATTAAAATACAATTTTTGTCAACCGGAAAACCCAAATCTCGCAGATATCTTGGTGTTTGAAGTCTGACATGCCCAGAAAATCACAAGCTGAAGCACGCGGGGGGCATAATTGGAAACTACCGTGATGCCTGATGCAAAGATACACAAAATGAAAACGACACCCTTTTGTGTCAATATTGCATTAAAACTGCTGCCTGCATGAATGAACTCCAAAACGGTCCTAATGTGTGATCACATTAATGTTTGAATTATTTCGAACACACACCTAATGTGTTTCCATTGAAAAGAAATAACCACAAATGCCATTTGTTTCATTGCTGGATGGCTTTGTAGGCTATGGTAAAATTATAAAATGCAGGCTGCTCTGGCAATGAAAATGTTAAAATGACATGGCCATAAAAGGCTAAATTATTGAAAACAAGTGATCGTGGGGGAAAAAAAAAAGTGTGTTGGCCTATGTTTTCTTTTGGTTCCTACACAACATTGTGAGAAACTACATACAGGCATACCCCGGTTTAAGGACACTCACTTTAAGTACACTGGTGAGGTGCCCTATGTATGGATGGGAGTGGCTACAGTTAGTGACATCAGAGATGTGCCTGTTTTCTGAGGTATATAAGGCACAGCACTGCCCATAGTTAGAGTGTTGGGGGAGAGCGTTGGAGGAAGGAATAAGTCTGTGTTGAGACTTGTGAATGGAGGGCCCACTAGTGCAGTAACTAGTGGCCCGTTTCTACATCAAGTAGCATCAAGCCTGACAAGGCCACACTGTGTCCAGGGACCTGGTACAGGGGTGATTTCCCTGCGGGGAGAGGGGATCCCACTCCATTGGGAGGGTGTACCTTTTCAAGGGACAGTATGGCGAGATGTGCGGCTGAGCTAACCGCTGCAAGGGGCAGTCTGTCCATACCATCATCAATAAAGATGCCCTGTTCAAAGACAACCCCACTTTGTGAGTGTGAAGTTACTCTCCAGTGGAAGTCACCACCAAGAAGGAGTTCCTCATCAGACCCATCTCCCTGCGGAAGCAGAGATCCTGATGAGGTGGAGGCGCTGCACGTGATATAGGTAGAACTCGCACACACTACCTCAGCTGCCTGTCTGGATTGACAATCCCCGAACACCATCATGCGGGAGACTCAGGAGTCCTGTTGCCGACAGGTGCACCACTAGACACGACCATGTAATGGGGGCTGGATAGACCACAGGGGCCAATATGAGATTGGGGGGGTCAGACTAGAGGGAATACCCGTTACATACATGCTATGGACCCATTGTATACGTTAATGCGGGCTTGCCTGTATACACTTTTGTTGTATTGGCCAATAAAAGATGTACTGCCAAATGTTCCAGCATCTACACAACACTATAACACAACACTTGCTGTAAGCCACCTAAGACCCACTAAAATTATATATTTGAGTTTTCCCCTCTTCTGCCTCACAGGTATATCAATTTCACCTAAGTGAGCATATTCCGGACACTAAATACAACAATAATTGACCAATACCTCATTATTTCTCATAATTACATGTACAAATGGTGCACACAAATAGTGCAAAATAACTTTTGCTCCTTCTCCTTGGGATTGCTGCTGTGTGACAAGGGGATCACAAATCCACTCATTATGGGGAAGATTAATAACCTCACTGATCCCTTACGTCATGTGAAACAGAAAATAGAATAAAGAAATGATAAAAATGATAACTGCAAATTTAGGGAAGACGAAGATGATATACATTTTGGAGTTTGGCGGTTTACAAATATTATAATAGAGGGGAAGCTTTAAGCCCTCGAGTCCCCAATGACGTAGCTACGTTCCACGTCAATGCCTGGTACTCTAGGTACTAGGCCCCAGTTGTAGCCTTTTCATGGTTTTTGCTTGTTTTCAAGGGTTGATCTCAATCTTGGCTCCAGTTGAGCGCAGAATGTGATATGTCTGGACAAGTAACGGTGCAGCCCCCTCCGATAATCAAAAGGTTACGGTGCAGTCCCCCATAGGAACAAACCCCACTCTTTAATGGACTAAGAAGGAGCAATGCGCAGTTAGTGATTGTAAGGAATCCACACCTCAGTTTACTGCTTACCTTGCCTTACAGACCTGTGCAGTCCTGGAACACTCCCCATGATATCTACTGCAGCTGTGCAAGCTATTACTGCAGCCCCAGCCTGTGTTCAGTCATTAGAGCAATGCTATCACACACCCCTTCTGCTATTGGTTCGCTGACCTTTAAATACAGCATTCCCACAATGCTTCTCTGCCGAGCAAAATCCTTCTTGCATGTTCACTGTGTTTGCCACAGCCACCTATCTTGGCCGCCTTGTTGCTATGTTCATGTTCCTTGTTCATTTTCCTAGTGCCTGCTGCTCTCTCTCCATTGCAGAGGCCGTGTCCTGGTTCCTGTGCTGAAGCGGTAGATCTCCAGCGTAACTTCAGCTCCCTGTTTCCTGAGGCTTGCTGCCCTTCCCATAGCAGAGGCCTGTCTCTGAGTCCTGAGGTCTGTAGCTCTCTCTCCCCGCACAGGCTCGTACTTGACTGCTGCGCTGAAGCATTGGTTTACCAGTGCTGTCTGGCGGTGTGCCCACTCCGGTCTGCCTACCCCTTCCGGAGACCGGTACCACGGGCCATGGTCGCCGCACGCGCAGAACCCGCTCCCGCCCTGCAGCTACTATGCTGAAGCGGGACCTAGTTGACTTCCTGTTACCGAACCTCCGCTTGGATAACTTTCACCCTGATGTCTCCTATCCTGACCCTTGGTCATCCACGGACTACGCTGCTCTCTCTAGTCCCGACCGTGCTATGTACGACTACGAACTGCGCAATCCGGATCAGCCTGCGCGGTCTAAGGTCGGTGCTTTTACAACCCCCACCTCAGCCACGCGGTCCGACCCAGGTTTGTGGCGAGCACAAGCGTGACAGTGATGCATCAACTGCCCGTTTACTTGAATAACACTTCTTCAACTGTGCACATGAATGGCGGTTAATCTATTGTTACAGAAAGCAGGAACTCAAATAATTAGTGACAATATGGATCCTACACTAAAAAAAAGGGTCTTTCAATTTATTTATTTATATATAAAATGTTTTACCAGGAAGTAAAGCATCGAGAGTTACCTCTCGTTTTAAGTATGTCCTGGGCACAGAGTTATGATGACAAATACATGGTTACATTAAGTGAGCAGGGTTATACATTATATACAAGACATTGAATGTGTTAAAGATAATTAAGTAATAATCCCTGAAGAACAGGGCATTACTGGCCAATAATGCCCCGTTCTGAGGGAATTATTACTATTATAGGCTAAATGTAGGCTTATTTTTATTTTTTTTAAATTTTCATAAAAAAGATACATTTTTGTAGTCATATTGATTTTTATCAGCATGATTGTCTACATTCTTATGCTTTTACTGCAAGTTTAGTAAAAGTAAATTGTACATATACACACACACACACACACACACACACACTGCAGCCCCCCTCTATATATACACACACACTCTGCAACCCCCCCTATATACACAAACGCACACTCTGCAGTCCCCCTACACTGTGTAGCTCCCCTCCTCTACACCCACAAAAACACACTGCAGCCCCCATCTACACTCACAAAACACACTAACAAAAACAGACTGCTGCCCCCTCTACATCCATAAAACACACACCAGCAGCCCCCCTCTACACCCACTGCAGCCCCCATGTAAACCCACACACACACACACACACACACAAAACACCCTGCACGCCTCCTCCACCCACAAAACACACACTGAAGCCACACACACTGCAGCTCCCCTTCTACAAGAACAAAACACACACAGCAGAAACACACCAACAAGACTCTGCTGCCCCCTCTACACCCACAAAACACACACCAACAGAAGACAAACTAATAAAACACTCTGCTGCCCCCTTTACACCCACAAAACACACTCAGAAGACACACAAACCTTTCCCTTCACTCTCCTATGCAGAGCTCTCTGCAGACAGGGTGGGGGAGGAGTCAGTGCCTTCTGTCCAATCACCTCCCCTGTCTAAGTGCAAATTTCACTCTTTGTGAATGAAACCTGAAAGCTGATTGGCGAAAAAACTTGGCAAGCTGCCAAACATTCCGGCCCATTACTGATTGGATAATGCCCGGAATTTTAACTAATCGGAGAGCAGGGATTTCAATAATGCCCTGAATTTACCAGCTTTAGCCTATAATGTATGTTATAGGCGTATGTAACAGTTACAGACCAGATTAAAATGTGAGACAGCTTTAGTTTTGAAAGAACTTAGACTGGTAGTGGCTGGTAGAGTCTCCGTAGATTGTTCCAGTTTTGGGGTGCACGGTTTTTAAATGAATAACCCTGGTTCCCCGTAGCCCCTTACACCCCCCCCCCCGCGAGTTTGTGCTAGGCAGCAGAGGTATGGGACATGTGCCGACAGTGTCTGATAAGTTGCGCCAGCGATCGGTCGCTGGAGGCTAGCGGCAGCACCCTTTGCAGGGCGCCATGTTGACATTGCGCACGCATGCTAAGTGAGGTCACGCATGCGCAGGGGGGTCGCATATGCGCAGAGAAGAGCTACAGGGCGGCCATCACCCAGATAGGGTTCCTCAGGGACTACAGCCCCCAGAATGCTATGGAGCAAGGTACCACATGCTATACCGCAGCCAATAGGGCCTACAGATTCCCTGCACCAGATCATTGCTACTTTGCGTGTACTGAAGACCACGCCAGTCGGAGCTGGGACGAGAAAGGGGTAGGGTGTGCGTGTGCAGGGTGTCCCTGACCCCTGCACTAAGGCCAGAAACCCCTTCGGCCCCAACTCCCACATAGATTGTGGCTGCGCTAGGGACTTGCCCTTAGATAGGGACATTGCCCGCTTCGCACCCCAGTTCAGGGACACAGCCAAGACGCGGCTGTGAACTGGTGATCCGGTGGGACCAGACTACCATATTGAGAGACTATCTGCAAAGGTGATACACTCCTCATGGGTGGGCACCCCACGTGGAGGCGGACGTCGTCGCTGACCACCGCTGTTGCTGGATCCGTGGATCCTACCCTTCTGGGTGGTGTTATCCTTCTGGGTAGCGTTCTTTTGCATGCAGTAAAACGGTTATACGTACCAGCGTGTGTTTTATTGTATGGGGTTTCTGTAACGGGGTTATCCCACATAGTAGGATCCCGTACAGGTGGAGGCGCAACCGATTACCGACTCAGATACACCCCAGGCTCCCAGCAGCGGAGGCTCAGGCCTAATGTGAGACGCAGGTAAAGCAGCACATAAACCGTAGCCGCCATTTCTCCCAGGGGGTGGGGGAACATGTGCTACAAATGGAAAACAACAGATTTCTATTAAAGAGATTTTACTGGCTGATGAGACTGTTCTGATTTGGTTCTGATGAGACTGGTGCTTATAACCAGTGAGAAAACAAATCAGCAGTCAACCTTGACATGTCTTATTTTCTCACTATACTGAATAGAGGCTAAGGGGAACTAAAAGGAGATTTTCTAAGACTAACACTATTTGCAGTTAACTCTCTATATTTTCCCCTAAACATATCTACATTGATTTCAACTTTCTATACTACACCATAGCTCTGGGTTTCACTTGTACATGTGTGTCAGGTTTGGCAGATTTCTCTATCACCTAATCCACTAATTATCTGTGTGTTACCCAAGCTGTCTGCCATCTGTACAACGAATATACAGTACTTATCCAATTACATTCTTATGTAAACACAAGTTCATATCTCACCCAACACACCCACTATCAATAGCATCTTTCATAGCGCATATGTTGCAAAAAACACTGGTTGATAGGAATCTGCACAATTTGGGCCGAAGTTTCCAAATCAGATGAAATTTGCTGGGGTTTTTTTTCTATGAAAATGGCAAGCTTTGCAAAATAATTTGCCGAGCATTAAAAATCATTGTGCTAAATCACTTAGCCCTTTTTGTGAAACTCTGTCAAAAATGTTGCAGTAATAACAGTCCAAATATTGCAGCTAAATCTATGTTCTGCGTTTCCGAGCGATGTGAAATTTTTAAATAAATGTCACTTTTTTTGTGCAAAATTAAGAGAAAATCTGCGCAGATCTCTAGTTATTACAGTAACAACCCGCACTATTTAGGTTTCTTCCTAACCTTCAGTGGATCGTCTCGGCACAATTGTTCCACTGTTCTCACCAGAGCCATCTCATTTAGTAAATATGGGCCCCCATTGTCAGGTGGATAATTTACTGTATGGGTCAGCATCAATGACAAAACATTTACAGTATGTTGTTAAAAATCGGGAGGTTGGGCCTGCTCCAGTGATATTGGCTGTAACTACTCATTGGCCACTGGAACGCACAGTGCCTCAGAGTCCCCGTCCTTCTCCTGAGTGCTGTAGGCAGGTCTAACGTGGTATTTGGCGGGGACTTAGGCTAAGGCCCCGTTGCACACGTCCGCACGGCTGTCTTGCTTGCCGGCGGCGCGTGCAACTCACTGCACCGCGATCTGCAGGAAACGTTTTCCGGCGCGGGGGGGCGTAGCCAAAACGGATGGGGGACGTGGTCATGACGTGAGGGGTCGCGGCCATGACATGAGGGGGCGGGACCGCCCGTCAGCCGTTCAACCCCCAACCGCTGAGCCCCTCAACCACTCAACTCCCCTCAACTCCCCACACACAGACAGGCACACACACAGCCGAACGCACAAAACAGACACACAAGCAGCTCTCCTCCCCTCCTCCCCATTGGCTGACTCGCGTACCACGTGACGCGTCAGCGCTGAAAAGCACAAGGAGGTTGTAGCTCCAGCAGGCTGACGCGTCACAGTACGCAGTCAGCCCTGCTGGAAGGAGGCAGCGTGGGCAAGGACCATTCGATTAAGGGTCTGGTGGCCCGCGGCCGCCGCCGGCCGCAGCGGGTTCGCAGCCTTAGACCTGCCTGGACTCCGCAGGGGTTGAGTGCGGAGAGGCTGATTTATTGCGACACTGCAGGCAATCAGGAGATGCATTACCAATAAAAACAATGCACACAAAATATCACGTAAACATTTTTAAAAAAAATTTAAAAAAAGATAACCGGGGCTATGTGATTAAACCTGGAGAACAGTATGTGGATATTGTGACTCCAGCATTATATACAGTAGATCTGATCCCCGACTATAACCACTGTATGATGCTCCTCAGCTGTGGCACGATGTTGCTCTCCTCATTAATCATCACCTGCAAATGCTGTGCAAACTTACTGTAGGAGTCACGGCTTGTGATTCCATGTATTTGTTTCTCATTAATAATAGTAAGGGCGAGTAGTCTGGCATTGTGATACTGAATCAATGGAAGCAGTGTGTGCCCCTATCAGAGGGGCAGTCCCTCCTAGCATAAAAGGGAACCAAGGACAGTGGCATGTTTAATATTTTAAGTGTAGCAGATTTACTCCTTTTTACAACCTTTTAACATATCTCTGGTAAACAAATCTTTTGGAGTTTTCTTTTATCATCCTGATCCAATATATTTTAATGAGAAGACTGGTTGTCAAACCTCAAAGCTCCAGGGTCAGTGTTACCTTTGCTCTGTGTATTGTTAGCAAAGTAATTTTGGTGCTATCATTAGTCAAATATTTAAACGCAAGAAGCTAATCTGCTTGAATTCCATCCCTGAGAAAAAACAAAACATTAATTTTTTTACAACATAGATAATATGGTTACTTTACGTTGATGACTGTTAACGCTGCGATCCTCACAATGCAACAAAGTTTTGTCCGTTGTTCTCAGGGCATATGAACAGTCCCAGCCATTCTCAACAACAGTATTTCTATTATTGTTTAGAGCAGGGGTGAGCAAACTGGGGGGCGCGATATTTTCTGGGAGGGAGCGGGGGGTGCGGTACTTACAGAGGCCATGCGCTCTTCCCCAAAGCATTAAAATTAAATGCTGGGGAAGTGAGTGCGGGGCCTCTGTAGCTTCCCTTACCTGATTTCCGGTGGCTTCTGGCGACGCGGCGTCAATAGACGCAGCGATATCACAGGTCAGAAGATGCTGGAGAACAGGTATGGGGAGAGGGGGTGGGGAGGTGCGAACTGGGTGATGTCAGTAGATCATTTCCTAAATATCCCCAAATAACAGCCACTTTCCCAAGAATTGCAGATCAGAAGACACAGATGTAGCCAAACTTCCTGTTTTCGGTGACAAGGTGCGAAATTACACATAAGTGAACACTGTTTCTCCGCGGCTCACATGTGGGCTTGTCAAAACCAATCCAGTAATTTATTTTTTCTCATCATTTAATCCTTTTTTTTTTTTTCAGATTAAGTAGGAAACCAATCCAGCAATAATTTCTAATTAAGGTAATCTAAGTGTTCCATTCAATTGGCAATACCCGTACCGCGCATGCTCACAAATGCAATGAAACGCATATGGGTTCCATACAGTTCATATACCTGAATGCGCATGCGCATTATTTCAATGAAATTCATGTGCGTTCCGTACAGTTTTCATAGAACAGACACTGTAGCACAGTATAATGATTGCATCTATTTCTTCTCTATTATTAATAGATAATCTCACAATTATTTTACGTAACAAAACTGCACAAGAGACAGCCAGAAGATGATGTTGGTTGAAGAAGATTGTATTATTGTAAGAAGATTGTATAATTTCACAACGTTTGTGTTAGTTATCTCTGAGCTCTAATTTACTCTAAAAAGTATTTGTAAAGTATGACAAATTGTGTATATTAGTCATCTGAAGTTTTTACTTTGTATTTAGATTAAAGACACACAAGAACCATCTATTGTTACTGCAGAGTTCTGCAGCCGCAGCAAAACTCCATTTAGCAGTTGCGGCGCAGTCACGAGGCTGCAACATGGAAATAAATGCTGGGGATTTACACTTGGGCTCCAAACCATCAGTTGAGCGGGGAGCCATTTGTTAGGTGGTTTGTAATTTCTCCTTGTGACTTTGGACAAGTCACTTTCTCTCTCCGAGGCACGAACATTACATATAAAGTGCTGCCGGCACTGCGTGACATGGCCAAAGGAATACTATGATAATAGTGTGCCATGTGTCCCAGGTCCCTCTGGCAGCAGAGAAGTTAAAGATGTGTATATATTAATGCACATACTGCAGTTCTAGTCGGAAATAATCTAAAGGACGACTACAAAAAGAAGAATTCTAAATGGCCGTGTTTTTCCATAATACAAAAAAAATGCATCCTTTAGTTCCTCAAAAACCAGAGCGAAGATACAGAACTACCGATAATGACTGGGACATCTCTGCTGCGGCTATACCAGCTACACCTTAACCTCAGCCTCTCCAACATCCACAACCCACAGAGGTTTGTTCAGGATCTTACATCCATCCACATGCACACACATGTTTTGTATGATTGTCCCCAGCAATATTACTCTGCAGGCATTTGCTTGGTAGATTATATTATTATTAATACTATTGTTTATAACTGTTCTAATTAACTATTTGACACAATGAAATGTTAGTACAGTATTGAGTATTTAAGGGGAGCAATTACTGAATGCAGATTTGGTCCATGCTAAGGACTATAAAACATTCTAATACTTTAGTCGCTGTGTCTCCTGGATCCAAACCTCACAACTTATTGTGACAAGTACAGTATAAGTAAAGTAAAATGTCTGGACACAAACTGTGTTTACTAAAACAAACCAAAGAAACATGACCGCTGAAACCCTGTTTCACCATAGTGATTACATTAAAACACGTTATACGTGCTGCATACGAGTGTGAATAGCAAACAAGTGTTTAGCAATATTTTCAGAGTTATTTTGACAGCACAGCAAACTGCATATTATTTCATTTAGCAAAAACCTATTAATTATCATATAGCTAATGTTGTGATACTCTAGTATTTAAGCAGGATGTTTCAACATGAAGTCTGCTTTGTCTGGTATAAAACATTATGCATGGTTATTGTGCGCCATATATGGTGGGGCTGGAAAAATGTCCTGCTGTGTTACAGTACATGAGGAATACCGCTTTTTTTCTGCACTACACAAAAACGCAACTGAAAGAACGACATAATAAACACACAATATGCACCTGACAAGCTATGCATTATGCAGTACCTTTCCAAAATAACACACAGTGATATTGCTAATGCCTATATGACATACAGTATTTGCAGGTAGAAGGGCTTAACTTTGCCTCACTGCCAGCAGCACTATTACAATGTCCTTCGACAGCTCCCAAGCGTCCTTTCCGCCTGCAGCTTGCCAAGGTTTACAAGTGCAATTTAGCTGCAGGAGGGTTTCGCTTACATTACAGTCTCCCAGGGAAATAGAAGAAATGACTGCAGCCCCTGCAAATATAATGATAGCAATATTTCATACACCTAGGGGTGGTAAAAATATGGCGTGCTCCTGGAGCCCTCAGTAGACGCGTAGGCTGGAAATGACCTGTTGCGTAGCAGATACAAAGCAGGCACTGTGTATGGAGAGATCACTGGGGCGCATACAGTATACTGTACGATTTGTGCAGTTAAAACACTAAAGGGAAAAGCCCTTCAGAGGATTGTAATGGAGTCTCAATTACATTTCAATATGTAAAATGGTGTCGGTCAGGGGTGGCAAAGTCCAGTCCTCAAGGGTTACCAACGGGTCAGGTTTTCAGGATATCCCTGCTTCAGCACAGGAGCCACTGATGAAGCAGCGTGAAACACATTAGGCTCTCTCTCTTGTGTTGGAGCCATGTACACTGTTTTAATAGATGTTCGTGAATAAAGATGAAAGATTTCAACTCCTGCTCTGGGACTTAAACGCTGCACTTGTTCAAGTTTGCCGTCCTGCACAGACGTGCTATATCATCACATTTACTGTCTTTTGAAAACACCCCCTCCCCTCCATAGTCTTCTCACCAGGCTTTGCAAAAGAATAAAAATAACCAACGTAAAACTTACAGGGCAGATTCATCCAGCGCCGGTATGGATTAAAACGCACCCAGCTTCAACCCCTATTCAAATGAATGAGAAGGTACAGTAATGCCGGATCAGGTGTGCTCTCCAGTACCAGCCCTTGATGAACCTGCCTGTTAGGTTGCAAACACTACAGGGGAAGGAATGGCTGGCTCCTCCTTTGTTTACTCTTTATTTTCAGTGCACAAATCGCTGTACGTTTATACTCTGATTTGACTGAAGGCAAATTCTAGAAAGCTGTTGCATACATGGTTAGGTGAAATTCCCCCCCCACAAAACAGATTACTACTAATACCTTCTTTTTTTTTTTAATTGCCTTGCAACACACCTTAAATAGAGTCAGATCACAACAGCCGACTCGGTTTCTATTATTATTTAGAACTAATGTCTCATGGTTAAAATATAGGCAATGTTTATTTCCTCTATAGTCATCAATGTTTTCATATTTGACAGTCGGCCACCTGTGAATCGTATTTGTTATTATAGCAGCAATCTTCTTTTCAATGACATGTTATAGACCCGAGGTGGGCATCCCTGTCGCCAATCGCCACAAGTGGCGAATTGGCCATGAAGGTGTGGCGAATGTGAGTTTGCCAGCTCCCACAGTAAAATAAACTTTCTCCTGACGGCGTGTGCTGGTTTCCGCTTTCTGAATGAGTCAACAAAGTGAACAGCAGGTGATAGTGCTGAGGTGAGGGAAGTAGAACAACAGTGTGTGTGTTTTAAATGTTCGTTTGAGCAACCTAATTTCTCAATTTTTACATGGTGTTGCTTTTTTCACTTCTCATTCGCCACACCTGTGGCTACATTGAAAAATATTTTAAAACCAGAGACAGAACATAAAACACAGACAAAGCTCAGTTTTTAGCACATCCAGTGAGACTCATACACGGTACAGTGCCTAAATATATATGTATAAATATCTAATAAGTAAAATGGTCTTTTAGTTTGACATTTTTGGCCAAAATTGTTGTAAGCCCCTGAGCCAACGCCAAGGCAGACCACATATGATTTATAGTAAATCTGTGGTCTTTTTGGGGGTTCAATAGGAGCTTGTTAGGTGTCCAGTATGTTTTACAATTCTTGTCCAGCTAGTCATGGCTGATTGGAGGGTGGCAACCTCCTTCCTAATTTAAGCTCACCCCCTCCCACATTTAAATGGTTATGGGCTCACTCCATAGCATCTTCCACTCAGGGGAACTTGCCTGCTTGCAGTTTGGCTGTGACATCTCTAATACAGAGTGCTTTTCCTGGTAATGTACAGGTTAATAAAAGCTTCAGTCAGACTCAGAACTTTGCAACTAATATTGACAGATTTACTATAAATCATTCTTCCTGTTATTACACAGGTTATTAAGAATTTATATTAGCGTTAGGGACCCCTGATATGTGGTCTGCCTTGGCGTTGGCTCAGGGGCTTACAACAATTTTGGCCAAAAATGTCAAACTAAAAGACCATTTTACTTATTAGATATTTATACATATATATTTAGGCACTGTACCGTGTATGAGTCTCACTGGATGTGCTAAAAACTGAGCTTTGTCTGTGTTTTATGTTCTGTCTCTGGTTTTAAAATATATATTGCCATGCTCAGTAGCACTCCTCTGTGACACTCATATGCTTATATATATGTTGTGGTCATTTTGGGGGTTCAATAGGAGCTTGTTAGGTGTCCAGTATGTTTTACATTGAAAAATAGGTTGCCCACCTCTGTTATAGACTAACACCAGTGGTGGGAAGGAGGTGCTTCAGAGCTCAACCTCCCTATTTTCAGTCCCGGGGTCACAGATTCTCTAGATATTTACTCCTCATTTTTTTCAATGTGCCATTCATGGAAATTTAAATGGGCCACAAAGCTTTAAAGTCCCTGTGGGCGAATAGGAAGCCCCCACGCATGACCTATCTTCCTATTGGATGACTACAGGCACCATGTTTTACAATCCAGGGATTAACCCGGCAACTAATTTGGGAACGTAGTGGTTCCCGAGCTACAAGTATCTCCGCAGTATACCCCCCGCTTCTCCTAATGGGAGGGTATTGTCATCCTATTCTCAAATTATTTTCTGCAAATCTACCATTGTGGGTGTCACATTAACACCTTTGTTCTATTCAGTTGTGTTAACAATACGGCAAGCAAACTGTTAACTTGCGTGTCAACTTATTTTTCTGTGTCCCTGTGAGGTCATCTAGGATTGACCTGGTCTGTGTTTGTCGGGAAATAAAAAGCAGAACCATGATGACATTGAGCTGACCAAGGGAAGTACAGTATACTGAGGTTACTGGTCTGCCAGGCCAATCTTCAAAAGGGCATCGTATAAATCCCCAAGAACTCTCTGGCCAGCAGGCGGGAGTGATAGAAGGGACACCAGTCATTTCCATACAGATTTACAAAATGTAGGATAATTCCGAAACCGGCTGACGTCATCTGTGTGCGTGTCGCCTAAGACCCGACGATCGTTTCGCGTGTACATCACACAAGACAATCCCTCAACCCTGCCCCAGGAGGGTATAAATACCTTGTACTTTGGGAGTGACTGTACACTCCTCCCCCATTGAAGCGCCGAGTTACGGCGCGAAACGATCGTCGGGTCTTAGGCGACGCGCACACTGATGACGTCAGCCGGTTTCGGTTTCGGAGTCGAGAGGGAGAATGCCGG